>NW_007258889.1:209430-219315 GCF_000164805.1 Carlito syrichta | reverse complement strand
GGCGGGTCTCGACCCCGCGGGCTCAGGCCATCCACTCACCTCAGCCTCCCAAAGGCGCGGGATTACAGGAGGAGCCACCAAGTCCGGCTAATTCATGTTATTTTACATATCGAGACCTAGATGTCCAATTCCTGGACAATGACCACAGCCTTTGCTGGTCTAACAGTCCCATCCACAGGCTCACACTGTGACCACACGAGACCCCTCTTTTTCACTCACCCTCGGCATCCAAGGGCACAATGTCTCCCCAAAACGAACAGCTAAACTGTGAATCACGTTTCAAAAACAAGCCAAGATATTTTCAGCAATTCAAAGGCAGACTGTGAGATGGGGCTGAGGACCCGAGGCTTCCGGGCACCCTCACCTCATCGGGATGACTTTCTGCATTCCCTTCTCAGGTTCGCCTGGCCCTCATGCACGCTGAGTACTTCATGAACAATGTGAAGATGAATGACTATGTCAAAGACAGCGAGGAATGCAAGCCAGTTATCATCAATGCCCTGAAGGCCATGTATGACCTCAACATGAATGGACCCTCCAATTCCGACTTCACCAACCCACTCACCAGGCCTCGCCTGCCCTATGCCATCCTGTTTGCAATTGGTGGCTGGAGCGGCGGGAGCCCCACCAATGCCATTGAGGCCTATGATGCTCGGGCTGACCGATGGGTGAACGTCACTTGTGAGGAGGAGAGTCCCCGTGCCTACCACGGGGCGGCCTATTTGAAAGGTTACGTGTATATTATTGGGGGGTTTGATAGTGTAGACTATTTCAATAGTGTTAAGCGTTTTGACCCAGTCAAGAAGACCTGGCACCAGGTGGCCCCGATGCACTCCAGACGTTGCTATGTCAGTGTGACAGTCCTCAACAACTTCATTTATGCCATGGGGGGGTTTGACGGCTATGTGCGTCTCAACACCGCTGAGCGGTATGAGCCAGAGACCAACCAGTGGACGCTCATCGCCCCCATGCACGAGCAGAGGAGTGACGCCAGTGCCACCACACTCTATGGGAAGGTAAGATGGCAGGGCAGCAGGAAGGGCCTGGGACAAGGAGCCTGCCCAGAAGCGATGCTGCGCTTCCATGCTGGGGATGGATGAGGAAAGTGGCAGTGCTCGCTTCACAGTGCTCGCCCCTTCTGCAAATGACAAAGTTGCTTATCTTTTTGTTTTGTTTTGTTTTTTGAGTCGGAGACTCACTCTGTCACCCAGGCTGGAGTTCATTGGCACACTCATGGCCACCGCAACCTCGACCTGCTGGGCTCAGGCAATCCTTCCATGTCAGCCTTCCAAGCAGCTGGAACTACAGGCACGCGCCACCATGCCCAGCTAATTTTTTGATTTATTGTAGAGATGCGGTCTCACCATGTTGCCCAAGCTAGTCTCAAACCCCTGGGCTCAGACAATCCTCTCGTTTCCACCTCCCAGTGCTGGGATTACAGGTGTGAGCCACACACCTTTTACCTTATTAAAAAGCAGTACACTCACATATGGAAAAAAGACATTCAGACTGTACAGATTGGAATTAGGTGCCCTCCGTCCTCCAACATTCGTTTTCTACTCCCCAGAGGTGACACTTTACTTTTATTTTTTGAGTTGGAGTCTCACTCTATCACCCAGGCTGGAGTGCAGTGGCATGCTAACAGCCACCCCAGGGTTGACCTGCTGGGCTCCAGTGATCCTTCCACCTCAGTCTTCCAAGTAGCTGGAACTACAGGTGCACACTACCACACCCGGCTAATTTTTTATTTATTGTAGAGATGAGGTCTCGCCAAGTTGCCCGGGTTGGTCTTGAACCCCCAGGCTCAGGTAATCCACTCGCCTCGGCCTCCCAAAGTGCTGGGATTACAGGCTGAGTCACCGAGCCTGGCCGGAGGTGACACTCTTAAGGATCTTGGACTCTCTTCCCCAGGTCTACATATGTGGGGGGTTTAACGGCAACGAGTGCCTGTTCACAGCAGAAGTGTACAACACTGAGAGCAACCAGTGGACAGTCATAGCACCCATGAGGAGCAGGAGGAGTGGTATAGGCGTGATTGCCTATGGAGAGCACGTGTACGCGGTATGTGATCCTTGTGTTACATCACAGGTGGTACACCGAGACTGTCTATGGGCAAATAGGCTTATGCAGCCATCAGTAAGCATTTGAAAGCTTTCTTTCAAGCAAGACAGAGGAAGAGGGAGGTATGAAATCACTGGTTTCCCCTAGTGAGGGTCTCCTCGGTGAAAAGAAGTAGTGCCTCACAGGTAAGCCTGTTCTCCTGCCATCCACAGGTAGGTGGCTTTGACGGAGCGAACCGACTGAGGAGTGCAGAGGCCTACAGCCCAGTGGCGAACACCTGGCGCACCATCCCCACCATGTTTAACCCTCGGAGTAACTTTGGCATTGAGGTGGTAGATGACCTCCTGTTTGTGGTGGGAGGCTTCAATGGCTTTACCACCACCTTCAACGTCGAGTGCTATGATGAGAAGACCGATGAGTGGTATGACGCCCACGACATGAGCATCTACCGCAGTGCCCTGAGCTGCTGCGTGGTGCCAGGCCTGGCCAATGTGGGGGAATATGCAGCAAGACGGGACAACTTCTCAGGACTGGCACTGCGAGATGAAGTCAAGTATTCCGCGTCGACAAGCACCCTGCCGGTATGAGCCTTTCATGTAGCTAATAAAAAGTCTAAGCAATAAGAATTCATTTTTTTTTTTTTAAATAAACGCAGTGCTTCAACTTGTAAGAGTACTGGAAAATGCTCGGCTCAACAAGGGCAGAATGAATGAAGGAACAAGAGGAAAGAAAGAAGGCAATTACTTCCACCAGTACCCAATTAAAGGAGAAAGACACAGAACCAGCTCTAAAGAAATATGTTTATTTAAGACTTACATCAAGACAATTAGTAGCTTTACCACAGAACAAGATAGCTTCAGGAACATAAAACAAGCTGCTTTACAACGTCATTTCTCAAAGGGTTCTAAGTACTACATCTTCTCTGACTTGGAGGGAGATAGCCAAGGTTCTATTTTCAGTAGAGCAGGGGCCGGGATACTGTTAGCACATAAAACTCACTGTATCAATTCAAACTAAGTAATTATTTTACAAATAACTGGACAAGCCCTAGCACATGGATCATAAACTCTTCAAACATCTAGCAAGCACTACTTCTCACGAGTGCATTATGCAGGAGGGTTGAGTTCAACAAGCTCTACAGTATGTGCCTCAATGTAAGATGTTCATAGCAATGGGCAGAGAGTAGCCGAAAGCCAGACACATGTCATTAACAGAGCAGTAATTGGGCTGGCTAGTTAAATTCCTGGAAGCAAAACGACCCTATGTTATTATTATTACATCATTCAACTATGAGCTGTTTTGTTTCCAATGACCAGAACACATGTTATAATATAAGCATAACAGAAACAAAAATGGACTATTCTCAAGAAAGTGACAGACTGGAGTGATGGGCTGTGCCAAAGTGTTTGACAGTTAAGGAGTGACTGAATTGATCCCCAAATATTCTACAGTGAAAGTACCCTATTTTTCTAGTGTAGGCAGAAGGCTTTACAATACTGTATACATTCAAAGACATGAAATGCGGCCAACAGACCCTTTTTATTTGAGCTTAATTTGAGGAAAGTACCCCAAAAAAGTTCCTTTAGTTATGTTTGATTAGACCAAGTAACTAAAATATACAATTCAGCTCACCTGTCTATATATAGTATACTGTTATTAGAATTATGAAGCAGAAAATGACGTATTTTAAACATACCACATGCTACACTAGTCAAGAGACCAAGAAGAAAAGTGCCCTAGAAACTGCCTTACCAGCAGCTGAAGGATTCAAAAAACAGAAGCAAACAAATTTTCCATAAACAATACCTTCCTAGCTTCAAACTTCTGTTCTATATTAAACGATATTTTAAAATTTTTTGGTCCCAGAAATACTATACAAAACCACATACAAAACCAAAACTGATGTCAATTAATTTTAAGTTTTTAACAAAAAGGTTATTTCTGAACTGGCACGGCAAAAGCAAAGCTGATATCAAGATACACAAGACTAATTTTACATGCAAACGACTGCACATGAGATGTATTACTTAAACACTAAGCTCAGGACTGACATTCTCAACAAACACCGATTGTTTTTTTTAAACCATGGGGAGTAGCATAGGTATAGTTAATTTACTATTCTAACATATAAGTAGCCTTCCTCAAAGTTATGTATTCTTACTCATTTTTGGCATAATCAATTCCCCTTTCTCCCTTCTACAAGCAAAAGCAAAAGCAAGAAAACAAAGGTTTGCTTGAATATACGTTAAGCTGTATTTTAATAGCCAAGCTTCTAACCGCTTAAATTACCAAACACAATCTTTTGAGTTTTCATCAAAAGAAAACTGTTTTCTTTCCCAAGGAGCCAGTTTAGCCTGACCATCATAATTAGAACCTTTCCAAAGACTCTGGGAAATGATGTCCAGTTTAGAATTTCAGAATGTCAGCCCTGAACAGATTTAAGCAAATCTGGCTTCTTTCCTTATTAACAAGTTAGTTAGGATATTGCAGAAACATAAGTTATTGATGTGAAATTACGTGTGTGAATTTGAATATAAAAATTAGAAATTCAGTAGTCAGGAAAACCTGCACACATCATCATGCAATGAAGGACTTACCCCTTCTTTTCAGCCATGGCCTAGGCTGCCTGCTAAGTTAAAAAACAACAGTTTCAATCAAGGTTTTAAAACCAGATTATACCTAAATCTTATGAGTTATCATTTCTGCCACATCATGTGAAAGAAAGACAATGCCACGAAGAACTTGATAATGATGGTCTCAGAAGACAACTCTGAGCCCTAAAAACAAGAACAAAATCATCACACCCTTGGGGAAAAACTGGCATCCTAGTGAGACACTGAGTTATTTCCACACAAGAAAGCGCCTGGGTAGCGAGACCTCATCTCTACAATAAATCAAAAAATCAGCCGGGCATGGTAGCGCATGCCTGTAATTCCGGCTACTTGGAAGGCTGAGGCGGAAAGATCGCCGGAGCCCAGCAGGTCGAGGCTGCGGCGGCCAGAAGCGGCCACTGCACTCCAGTCTGGGTGACAGAGTGAGACTCCAACTCAAAAAAAAAAAAGAAAATGAAAAGAAAGCTTGTGGCATAGTCTACTGGAGAGAAACAAGATCCTCATTCAACAACTGTCTCACTTGCATAGGTGTCTCCAATTAAGCATTAGTGCTTCTCAGAGTCCAAATGGCTTTTATTAAAATAACTACAAAAAGAGAAGACTGAGAAAAAGCTAGTGGTGGGTAGTATGATACATCCTCAGGTAGAAACAGCCCTGCAGTTTCCCACCCCATTCCAGCCTAAATTAAACGGGTTTAAAGCTGATTTCCAACACATTTACTCAATGCCTTTGTCCTAGGTAGGGATACTAATTTAGAAATTTCAGAGAAGTTCTTAGTATAGAGCCTAAGAGCTCAAACATTAATAGTCTTGCAGCAAACAGGCAGAATTTCTAGTTGTGCTTTTTTCTTTTGATGTATGAACACACAATGAACAAGGATGTTAACTATAATGGACTAGGGGAAAAAAATCACTGCACTTGGGACTTGACTTCTAGAATGGTATTCTGGAATGTCTAAGAAAGTAAAGACACCCCTTAGGAAACAAGAAAAATATACTGGACCCACACTGTAAACCATTAGAACAGGAGTTCTTTATGCTAACTAATGAGCATGAAGAGTCAACCTGAGTGCTAACTTTTATAAAGCTTGGGAATGTGTAAGAGAACTAGGTGAAAGCACAAAACTAAATAAAAGATAATTGCAGTGATAAATCTTTAAGAGTCAAAATTATGCACCCAAATTTGGTATTCGAGGCTCAAAGTGTCAATAAAAGTCTGGGTAACTGGCTACAATGTAACAATCAGGGTAAGAAATAGCAAGGTTTCTCTCCAGCAACATCTAAAGTTATCGCTTTCCTTTCCATCCTGAAAAAAACACTTCTTGTAGAAAGGAATAATGAAGATTCTATACACTATGCATTAGAGCAAAAATTAAAACTGAAGGCATTGAGTGTTGATTGTCATAGGCATTATTTACACTCATCAACATATCCTCAAATAAGCCTGCAACTCCTGAAAAAAGTGTTTACAATTTTTAAATGCCTTTGATATCTCAGTCTACACTAATACTTTTCTTCTTAGAGAAACAAATTTCACATATATAACTTCCTCTGTGTTCTGTCAATCAGCTAAAGATCTATATTTTGCCAAATATCATTATCTCAGAGCAGTGGCTTGAAGTCTATAAACAGCTGCTGAAGAAGTGAAAAATATTCAAAATATGCATGAGCCAATCACAAATTTCTCATCAGACACCTCTTCTAGAAATGAAAGTAGCATTTCTAGATAAACACAAGAAAATATCAATGCCAACATTCTGAAATCACCTTGCTGAAAATACTGTGCATTTTCTTTCAAATTTCAGTCTCATTATTGCACATACCTCCTGTAAATGAGGGCTCAATGCATAAATTCTGATCTTGTCAAAACCAACCATTCTGAAAAACACTTTTAAAAGTGCAAATAAAATTGGTGCTTAAAGTATAATCAAAACATTAAGTCCCCAAGACAAAGGAATTATTACTTGTTGGCAGAAAAACAGTCAATTAAGTACAGCTGAGCTTTCCACTTGTCCTTAATAAGCTCTTGTTCAGCTAGCACATATAGACAAGCCAGAGACAGCTAGGGATCACAAGCTAACAAAAATTACCACATACTGAACGGAGTTTCTCCTTCTCTTGTTTTTAACTGTACTATCTTTATATGGGGTCATAATCAGTTCACGTAGAAAATAAGTTATCAACATACTTTTTCAAGTAACAGTCTGGATAGCTTCAGCCTCACGAGACGGTTTAGCAGCGTTAAGCTGCATGTTCGAGAACCTAGCACTCAATCTGGGAGCTCGGCACGCGCCGCATGTTCAGGGCGTGCCGGTGAATCTCCTGCATCTGTCGGATGCGGTCCTTCTGCCACATCAGGTTTTGAGGCATGGGATATCTCTGTGTGCCATGCAGGTACCGGTAGGGGATCCTCACGTGACAGGCTGTGGCTCTACAACGAGGCTGCGGCATGGGAGGAAGAAGCATCCACCTCTTTCTCTCGGCACAGTATCGGTAGGCTTCTTTCCGATACTGTTTGTCAATATCGTCACTGTTTTTCCAGCCCCCGATAATAAAGACATCATCTTTGTAATAGCAAATGGCTGCTCCCTCAATGCTTAGGACTTCGGGAGGCAAGCTTTCAAGGATCTCATCAGACACTTGGCTGGCAATTTTTCTTACTGCCTCTTCATTTTCTACAGAATAACTCTTGGGACAGCATGATGCTGTCTGATAAAAGTTTGAATTGACCACAGACATTTGGAAAAAGCAGTAATTGTCAATAAGTGGCAAAGACTCCACATCTTGCCACTGTCGAGTCTCTGTATCATAGCAAGTAATTACAGCCTTTAATCCATCTTCAGTGTCCCGGTCCACAGGTGTGCGGGCGGCAATGTACACAAACCGGTCTTCAATGGCTAGCGCCTTCACATCACGAAGAATCCTTGGTGCCGATTCCAAGTTGTGCCATTTATCAAGCTCAGGGTTATAAACAGTCACATCTTTAAAGCCAGGACTAAAGTTGCCATGTCCCCCAATGCTATAGAGCTTCCCTTTCACTTCTGTTAGCCCAAAAGAATGCTTTCTTGTCATCAGACTACAAACATGCTCCCATGTATTCAAATTTGGGTTATACCTTTCTACAGTTTTAGCAAACCCTGGCTCCATGGATCCAGCAACATACACGTAGGATTCTGTCACTGCAACAGCATGTCCATCGAGGTGATTATGAATATGGGGCAGGTTTACCCATCTGTCCTCATCCACAAAATATCCCACACATTCGCTTAAATAGTCCCCTCCTTCCGACACACCTCCAATAACCATGATCACATCCATGTTTTGCCCATAACGAGGTAACAGCGAGACATGAGATGTGGGGTGCTGGAGCGTGCCAGACTGTATGTTCTCAGCCCTCAGGGCGTGCCTCTCCACTGCATCAGACACCAACTTGACGCAAACTTCATTGCTGGCTACCAGCCTCTCTGGTTTGACGTGCCGAGTAAGGTAGGTGGGTTTCATCTGGGACAACCTGAGCAGTTTAAACAGTTCTTCAAAGTATCTCTCCCTCTCTTCAGCATTTCTCTGAACCCACTTCAAAACAGTTTCAAAGAGAACCTCTTCAGAATCAACTGTAATTTCCAAGTCGGACAGCCAGTCTCGAATAAGATGGAAGGGTAAGGTATAAAATTCCTCATCCTGAATCACTTTGTGAAAGTTTCGCCGTATCATGTCAGCAGCCTTCAGAGCAAGTTGGCTCAGGGTGTACATGTGAGCTAAGCTATGAATGGCCACACAATTTGAGAGATGAAGTTTCTTCTTGAGAAATTCTCCACAAAATTCTTTTAGACGAATTAACAGGAACCTAAAATCAAGAACAAAATAAAAGATTAATTTTCAGATGTGCATATTTTACGGTTATATTTTTAGAGCATCTGAATTATACAAATTAAAATGGCTAGATAATCTCACTTTATACACAACACCTGAAGAAAGAAAATCTCCCCAAGTAGAATATTGTTCTGGAAAAAGTCTGTTTAAAAGCATGTATGGGACAGGGTGTGGTGGCTCAAGCCTGTAATCCCAGAACTCTGGGAGGCTGAGGTGAGAGACCAGTCTGGGCAACTTGGCGAGACCTCATCTCTACAATAAATAAAAAAATTAGCTGGGGGTGGTAGCACGACCTTGTAGTTCTGGCTATTTGGAAGGCTGAGGTGGAAGGATCACCTGAGCCCAGCAGGTCGATGCTGGGATGGCTGTGAGCATGCAACTGCACTCCAACCTGGGCAACGGAGTAAGACTCCAACTCAAAAAAATTAAAAAGCAATAAAAATAAAAATAATAAAAGCTTAGCCAGGTGTGGCAGTATGCGCCTGTAGCTCCGGCTACTTGGAAGGCTGAGGCAGACGGATCACCGGAGCCCAGCAGGTCGAGGCTGCGGTGACCGGGAGCGTGCCACTGTCCTCCAGTCTGGGCGACAGAATGAGACTTCAACTCAAAAAAATAAAAAATAAAAAATAATAAAAGCATGTGTGGGTTGAGCGTAGTGGTTCACACCTATAATCCCAGCACTTTGGGAGGCCAAGATAACAGGACTGCCTGAGCCCACGGGTTAGAGACCAGCCTGGGCAACTTGGTGAGACCTCATCTCTACAATAAATAAAAAACTTAGCTGGGCATTGTGGTTCACACCTGTAATCCCATTACTTTGGGAAGCTGAGGCAAGAGGATTGCCAGAGCCCAGGAGTTAGAGACAAGGCTGAGCAACATGGCAAGACCCTGTCTCTTTAATAAGTCAAAAAATTGCCAGGCTCGGTGGCTCAGCCTGTAATCCCGCACTTTGGGTGGCCGAGGTGAGTGGACTGCCTGAGCCCGCGGGTTCAAGACCCGCCTGGGCAACTTGGCGAGACTCATCACTACAATAAATCAAAAATTAGCTGGGCATGGTAGTGCATGCCTGTAGTTCCAGCTACTTGGAAGGCTGGAGTGGAAGGATCGCTGGAGCCCAGCAGGTCGAGGCTGCGGTGGCTGGGAGTGGCCACTGCACTCCAGTCTGGGCGACAGAGTGAGACTCCAACTCAAAAAAAAGAAAAAATGTCAAAAAATTAGCTGGGCATGGTAGCACACGCCTGTGGTTCCAGCTACCTGGAAGATTGAGACAGAAGGATCACCTGAGTCTAGCACCCCCTCCCAAAGTGCTGGGATTACAGGTGCAAGCCACAGTACCTGGCAAA
>NW_007258889.1:201260-209410 GCF_000164805.1 Carlito syrichta | reverse complement strand
AACTCCTGCTTTCTTTCTTTTGCTAAGGATTGTTTTGGCTATTGGGTTTCTTTTTTTTTTTTGGTAGCGTACTATATTTTTTTCCCTGAAACAAGACTAGCCATGGGTGTTATTAATTCTAAAACCACTCCAGCATTCCATTTTTCGAAGGACAGTGCCCAGCAATGCTCTTTTGAGCACGTGGTTTGTATACATTAAAGAAAGAGGTAGTTGGGGTTCCTGTTAGGTTCTTCTTATTTTGTTTTTCCTGGAACATGTCAGACAATCTATTTTGCCTTTTTGTGAAGCAACACATAGAAGTCAGACTACTACGGCATTTCACCCACTGAAGCCCTTAAGTCCTGCACTTTTATGAATAGGAGGATGTCTTTTCAAATGGAGTAAAAGGCACACTCTGGTCTCCTTTTGGTGTGCCTCCTTGTTGGATTTCTCTGATGTGTCTAGAAGCACACCTTACTTTCCAAGAATACCAAAGAAAAAAGTCACGATGCAACAGCTTGTAACGCTTGGAAGCCTTTATACCGGCACTGCTGTTTTGTACCTGTGATTTTTCAAAATAAAACAAATGAGGTACCTTTCCATTTCTTTTTGTTTCTTATATCTGGTGGTTTCACTGGACCTTTGCTGGCAACATACCATGCTTGTGAAGAGAGCAACTCAAAGCAGTCAAGACACAACAGCGTTTTACGGTTCCAAGTACTTAGACGGGCACTGCTATTTGGACCAAGAGGTGTTCTTCATATGAGAAAGGGGTACCTACTGAATTTTTTTTGGTTCAACCCACCTTGCGGAGGTTCTGCTTCACAAGCTTAGGACAACAGTTTCTACTGTGACCTTGTTTTGAACTGCTGCTCCCTTTCAGTCAGAAAATGGGCCTTTGCGTCCCTTAGCTTTACATTTCTCCTTACCACAGGTGCCTTCTCTGGACGAGAGGTATACAATGCCCATGGGTTGTTTGCCCCTGAATTAAAGTTTTGAATGCCCACCTCCCATTTGGTTACCACTTGCAGGCTGTAGCCGCTCATTACCGGCAGCCCTCAAGGAATTCAATCTACCCCACCAACTGGGCTTCCTTCACATATGGCCTTTTCCCCATTGTGGGTTCTGGACATGCATTTTGAGACCCAAAGAGATGAAGCCCACCACAGAACTAGGCCAAAGGGTTACAGTCACTTTCATTGTCATTTTGTTTATTTGCTTCCATGCTACCCAGGCTTCTACATCAGGCAGGAGGGCTTCGATCTCCTTCATGGTAATGTTGTGGGTTTCTTCACATGCCAGCCAGTCATCTCAGTCAGGCAGGTACTATGGTCTATAAGAGGAGACAGTGAAAACATCTGTGACACACATCTTTCCAGTTATTGACTGATGTCATGCCAGGAAGCTCATTCTGATCTAGCTGCACAAGGCCCTTTGACTTTGCCGGTTCTCTTCATGAGTCCTTAGACCACCAACACTTCTTCTAGTTCGGGAAACCTCTTCTTTGGAAATAGAGATGGCATGAGGGTTTTGAAAGCCTCATGGGTAATCCAGTCACAGACAACTGGCCAAAACTTCTCAAGACATGCCATAAGAATTGTCTTCACCACAAGCCACAGAGACTTCTCTGTTAAAGAAGTTGTGTTCTAGCCGGGCTCGGTGGCTCAGCCTGTAATCCCATGCCTTTGGGAGGCTGAGGGGAGTGGATTGCCTGAGCCCACGGGATTGAGACCCTCCTGGGCAGGCAAGACCTCATCTCTACAATAAATCAAAAAATCAGCCGGGCGTGGTAGCGCATGCATGTAATTCTGGCTACTTGGAAGGCTGAGGCGGAAGGATCGCTGGAGCCCAGCAGGTTGAGGCTGCGGTGGCCAGGAGTGGCCACTGCACTACAGTCTGGGTGACAGAGTGAGACTCCAACTCAAAAAAAAAAAAAAAAAAAAGAGTCAGGGTCTTGGTCAGGCTCAGTGGCTCAGTCTGGAATCCCAGCACTTTGGGAGGCTGAGGCAAGTGGACTGCCTGAGCCCGCGGGTTTGAGACCAGCCCAGGCAACTTGGCGAGACTCATTTCTACAATAAAAATTAAAAATCAGCTGGGCGTGGTAGCACGTGCCTGTAGTTCCGGTTACTTAAAAGGCTGAGGTGGAAGGAATGCTGGATCCTGGCGGGTTGACGCTGGGGTAGCCGGTGGGTTGACGCTGGGGTAGCCGTGAGTATGCCATTGCACTCCAGTTGGGGCCACCAAGTGAGACTCCAATTAAAAAAAAAAAAGTCAGGGTATGTTGCCCAGGCTGGAGTACAGTGAGTTTTCATAGGTGTGATCACAGTGCACTGCGGACTCCTGGACTCAAGCAATCCTCCCACCTCAGTTTCCTCTGAATAGCCAGAACTACAGGCACATACCACTGCATCTGGCTAGAGCTTTTACTTTTGTAAGGTTTCCTGGAACAAACTCTTTAATAAAGTACAATAGTTTCATACTTTATTTTCACTTAATTTGTCCTTGGCAAAGGCAAATCCCAATCCAAACTTGTGCTTTCCATCCTTTCTAAATTGCGTGCCGACAACCAGCCACTTTTTAAATGAGACAGATCTCAGTGAAAACACTATATTACACATCGACTACATGGTGTCAAGTTAAGAGGTAGGTAGAAACTATGATTTCTGGAGGGTCTGTTTGGTCAGATATCAGAACAGCAGTCTGAGCTTTGTGTCAGAGGTTATTTATTTATTTATTTTTCTATTTTTTTCCTGGGAACATAGATTCAAGTTGCCCTAAATACACTACACTCTCTGTGTCAGAGGTTTTTTTTTTTTTGTTTTGTTTTTTGAGTCAGTCTCACTGTTTTGCCCAGGATGGAGTGCAATGGCATGCTCATGGCCAACACAGCCCTGACCTTCAGGGTCAGGTGCTCCTTCCATCTCAGCCTTCCAAGTAGCCGGAACTACAGGCACAGGCCACCTCGCTCAGCTAAGTTTTTGATTTACTGTAGATACAAGGTCTCACCATGTTGCCCAGGCTGGTCTCAAACCTATAGGCTCAGGCAATCCTCTTGCCTCTGCCTCCAAAAGTGCTGGGATAACAGGCATGAGCCACGGCACCCAGCTTTAATCTCCTCTTTACCAGAGATTTCTTTTTGCGCTGCCAGAAGGGTTGGGGTGCTTGGGCCCTGCCCTGAGCCGTGTTCTCGTCACAGCAGGGATGCAAGACAAACTCCAACATCTGTAGAAGCCAGGAAACAAGACAAAAGCACAACCAAAAACACATGTGTAGGACAGTCTAGGCTAAAAAACAAAGGCAAGTACTTGGCATGGAGCTGACTAGATGCAGTTAGCCCACCCACATGCATTTAAAGTTAAATGAAATCATTTCAACTAAATTCACAAATCTGGGGATACTCAGTCAGAGAGCAGCCAAATTGACAACCCTGCTATAAAGTCCCCAGAACCAAGATGAAACAAAATTTAAAAATTAGCTGGGCAAGGTGGTGCTTGCTAGCCCCAAACTACTCATGAGGCTGAGGCAGAAGGATCGCCTGAGCCCAGGTGAAGGCTACAGTAAGTCATGATAGCGCCACTGTACTCCAGCCTGGGCAACAGAGTGAGACTCTGACTCAAAAAAGATAAAACAGGCTCCTTTACCCTCTTTTTTTTTTTTTTTGAGTTGGAGTCTCACTTTGTCGCCCAGACTAGAGTGCAGTGGCCGCTCCCGGCCACCGCAGCCTCGACCTGCTGGGCTCCGGCGATCCTTCTGCCTCAGCCTTCCGAGTAGCTGGAACTACAGGCACGCACTGCCATGCCCGGCTATTTTTTTGATTTATTGTAGAGATGAGGTTTCACCAAGTTGCCCAGGCAGGTCTCGAACCCGCGGGCTCAGGCAATCCATCACCTCAGCCTCCCAAAGCGCGGGATTACAGGCTGAGCCACTGAGCCTGGCTTCCTTTAACCTCTTAAGGGAACAGATCACTTTAGAGATAAAACAAAGACAAGGTGGAGTGGTAAGGGCTAGTGGCTTGTGGTGGGCATGACCCCCACACCAGGAAGAAGATATCTGGGGTGCAGGGCAGTCCTTTCCCAGGTGATGGGAAGGCTTCATGGGATGACTGCAGGTCCCCTGGAGCAGGGCCTGACAATGGAGAGAAGCAAGCAGAATCAGGACAACACCTGGAGCACTCTCTCCTTCCCTCTCCCTCCTGAGGGATGCAAATCCCAGGCAGCAGCACACAGGGCTTGAGTGCAGGGAAGGTGCTTCTCCATTGCTTTCATTCAACAAAATCCCCTCTCTCCAGTCCACATCCCCCCATCCTCCCAACTGAAGACACAGCCTCTACTCTGAGAACACAGACAGTCAGGCTGGACCTTCAGTTCTGCCCCAGAGAGGATTGTCTTTGTCCCTCCACTCTGCCCCTGTAAAGGGATCCTACACTGGGGGAAACCAGAGTATTTCACCCCAAAGTAGACTTTTTTGCCATATTTCAATATGGCTGTCAGAGGGACTGCAGACTATAGAGACAGCATGCTGGGGGGAGACTTGTGCCTGCAGAGGAAGCCCACACATGTGGGGAAAACAGCATGCAGACAGCTTCCTGAAGCCCTCAACCAGACCCAGGAAAGACAAACTCATAGGAAAAGGAGATAGAAGTAAGACACTAGCCGGGCTCGGTGGCTCAGCCTGTAATCCCGTGCCTTTGGGAGGCTGAGGTGAGTGGATTGCCTGAGCCCGCGGGTTCGAGACCTCATCTCTACAACAAATCAAAAATCAGCTGGGTGTGGTAGCGCGTGCCTGTAGTTGCAGCTACTTGGAAGGCTGAGATGGAAGGACTGCCGGAGCCCAGCAGGCGAGGCTGTGGTGGCCCGGAGCGGTGACAGAGTGAGACAGAGTGAGATAGAGCCGGTGACAGAGTGAGACTCCAATTCAAAAAAAAAAAAAAGAATTGAGACACTTTATTTATTTATTTATTTTTTTGAGTTGGAGTCTCACTCTGTCGCCCAGACTGGAGTGCAGTGGCTGCTCCTGGCCACCACAGCCTCGCCTGCCGGGCTCCGGCGATCCTTCCACCTCAGCCTTCCAAGTAGCTGGAACTACAGGTGCGCACTACCACACCTGGCTGATTTTTGATTTGTTGTAGAGATGAGGTCTGGTCAAGTTGACCAGGCGGGTCTCGAACCCGTGGGCTCAGGCAATCCACTCACCTCAGCCTCCCAAAGGCGTGGGACTACAGGCTAAGCCACCGAGCCCGGCTAGGTGAGACACTTTAAAGGTCAGACACAGACACAGCCACCCAGTCTGCACCTATTCTGACAGCTGCGACTCATGAGGTCTCATTGGCAGAACAGGACAACCTTTGCTCCCACATCCCATCTCACCGCACTCCAGGCTCCCCTTCCTCCTGTAACCACAGGATGGCAGAAAAGCCCCCGCCACCCGGCCCCTCCTTTGAGTTTTCCTATTCTGTGTAACTCTGAGTACAGCATGCATGCGGTAAGTTTGCTATGCTCTTGTTAACCTGTCTCCTGTCATAGGGCATGGCCCTGACCTGCTGTGGTAGGGAGGAAAGGGATCACCCTCTTGCCACTTCCACAGTTCCCTTCTTGGTTGCAAGGACCTTACTCTTGCAATTATTCCCTTGCTCCCATGTCAGTTTCTCCCCCTCCACTGAGTCATTTTCATCAATACAAACAGCCCCAGCATCTCCTGTCCTGTGGGCGGAGATGCACCTCCCTTGACCGCCCTCCCAAGATATGTCCATGTGTGCTCCACTTTTCTGATCCTCTCTATAAAGCAGGGCCTAACTGGCTCCTGTCAGTGTCATCACAGACTTGCGACAATCACGCATGGGTTGACAGGGTTGGCAGGACTGGCTGTTTCCTCCTTGACAGTCGTCCCTTCTAGGTTTCCATGAGGCTGGTCCCTTGGCTCCTCTTTTAACAACCTAGGGCACCCCAGGGCTCAGTCCTACCTGCCTTCTTTCCCCGGCCCCTTTCCCATCTACACTCCCTAAGTAATTCCATTCAGTCCAAGGCTTTCATCACCATCCACATGCAAATTCTCCCCATCTGTATCACCAGCTCCCAATATCCAGCTGCCTACCCAGACATCTTGACCAAAATCAAGAACTCCTATATTCCTCCCAAACCTGCTTTTCTGCAATTTCCTCATCTTAACAACTCCATCTTGCCAGCTGCTTGGGTCAAAAGAGCAGCAGTCTTTTCACTGACACTCCATGTCAAACCATCAGCAAGCCTGTCCCTTCACTTTATCTTCTGATGATCTTCACTTCTGCCTTCTCAGGCCAAGCTTCCCCCACTGCAACGACCTCCTACACTAGCTTTTACACCTGCCCTCGCTGCCTCCTCTCCAGCGCCCCCCTCCTCAACACAGGAGACAGAACTCATCAAATCAGACTGCATCATTCCCCTGTCAAAACCTTTCCCACATCATTCAGAGTGAAAACCCAAGGCCTTCCACAGGCCAGCATCACCCATCCCATCATCACACTGAGGTTCCTCCTGCCTCACTCTGCACCGCTGATACAGCCACATGGGCCCCTGCTGTTCTCTAACACGCAGGCAAGCTCCACCCCAGGGCCTTTGCACCTGTGTCCCCTACCTGACACGTCACCTTGTCTCCTTCGGCTCTTTGTGAACCATCTTCTTCAGAGGCATTCTCTATCCCCCAATTTAAAACACTGCTCCTACCCAGGCTCAGTGGCTCAGCCTGTAATCCCGTGCTCTGGAAGGCTGAGGTGAGTGGATTGCCTGAGCCCGCAGGTTCGAGACCCACCTGGGCAACTTGGCAAAACCTCATCTCTACAATAAATCAAAAAATTAGCCGGGCGTGGTAGTGCATGCCTGTAGTTCCAGCTGCTTGGAAGCCTGAGGCAGAAGGATCGCCAGAGCCCAGCAGGTCAAAGCTGCAGTAGCCAGGAGCGTGCCACTGCACTCCAGTCTGGGCGACAGAGTGAGACTCCAACTCAAAAAACTAAAAATAAAAAATAAAATACAACTCTTCTCCACCAGCACCTGCCATGTTCCTCCCACCCAAGGCTTTATTTTTCATCAACAATACCCATCATCCCACAGGCTATTTTACTTAGAAAACCATCACCTGTCCCCTAGCTGGTCTTTGGAGCATTCACTCCTCCCTACAACCTGTTTACCACAGTGGCAGAATCATCTCCAAGATATTTAAATCGGGTCATTTCTTTACCCAGCTTCCATTCACAATCTCAGTAAAATCCAAACTTATTCCAACATATCTCACACACTCTTCTCCCCTTCACCCACTAGATCCAGCCTCACTAGTTTTTGTTTTTTTTTTTTATCCTTCTCTAAGACAAACTGGGTGCTGACTGAGGGCCTCTAAGCTATCTACCTGGAGTGCTCATTCCCCATCTTTGCATGGCCAGTTCTTTTTGCCAGTTCGAGACTGGTTTAAATATCACCTCCTCCAGCCCGAGCAACATAGCAAGACCCCATCTCTACCAAAAACAAAAAAAGTAGCTGGGTGTGGTGGCCGTGACTGTGATCCCAGCTACTCAGGAGGGTGAGACGGGAGAATCCCTTGTGGCTAGGAGTTCGAGGCTGCACTGAGCTATGACAGCGCCACTGTACTCCAGCCTGGGTGACAGAGCAAAGACCCTGTATCTCTCTTTTTTCTTTTGAGTTGGAGTCTCACTCTGTCGCCCAGGCTGTAGTGCAGTGGCAAGCTCATGGTCACCGCAGCATGAGCTCAGGAGAGCCTTCCATCTCAGCCTTCCAAGTAGCTGGATTTATAGGTACGTGCCCAGCTAATTTTTTTATTTCTTGTAGAGACGAGGTCTCACCAAGTTGCCCAGGCTGGTCTCGAACCGCTGAACTCAGGCAATCCTCCTGCCCCGGCCTCCCAAAGTGCTGGGATTACAGGCATGAGCCACCGCGCCCGGCCGAGACCCTGTCTCTTTAAACAACAACAACAAGCCGGCTCGGTGGCTCAGCCTGTAATCCCGTGCTTTGGGAGGCTGAGGTGTGTGGATTGCCTGAGCCCACGGGTTCGAGACCCGCCTGGACAAGTTTGTGAGACCTCATCTCTACAATAAATCAAAAAATTAGCCGGGTAGCGCGCGCCTGTAATTCCAGCTACTTGGAAGGCTGAGGCGGAAGGATCGCCAGAGCCCATCAGGTCGAGGCTGC
>NW_007258889.1:200283-200747 GCF_000164805.1 Carlito syrichta | reverse complement strand
TATATATATTTCATAATTTGTAACCCCCCAACCCCGCCGCGCGCCCGCCCCCCTACCTGTCGGCCAGCTCCAGCACCTCGTGCACGCTGCCCGTGCTGACGCGGATGCGCCCGGTGTACATGTATTCGATGACAGCCTCCACCGTGTCGGGCTCGGGCCCGGGCTCAGAGCTCCACTTGCGCATCTCCACCCGGCCCGAGCGCGACTCGGAGAACTGTCCGGAGAGCAGGGGCGTGAAGTACTCGGTGGCGGCTGCCAGCACCGAGCGGTGGGCCCGGAACTCGCGGCCGCCGGCGCCGCCGAAGCACAGGGTGATGTCGCAGAAGAGGCCCTGGCGCCGCTGCTCGTTCTGCCGCCACGACAGCTCCGAGCAGTGCGAGCTGCACTCGAAGTCCTCGGCCTCGGGCCCCGGGTCGCCGCCGCTCGCCTCCATGGAGGAGATGCCCGGACCGGGCCCGAAGTCC
>NW_007258889.1:184757-200263 GCF_000164805.1 Carlito syrichta | reverse complement strand
CGCCGCGCCCGGGCGCCGCCGTCTCGGCACGACGCCGTCTCGGCACGACGCGGCCGTTCTGGGGCCACCCAGGGGGATTCTGGGATTAAATAGTACGCGCGGGGCGGAGCCTGCCGCCCTCCCGCCGGCCACGCATGCGTAACCGCGCCCGCCGCCCGCCCGCCCACCTGCGACGAGGTTGGGCTGCTCGCCTGGACCGGTGAGGATGCCTTCGTCTGGGGCTTCCCACCCAGATGTCGCCGGGAGGATGGCTCTCTCCCTTTCCCCGGGGAGTAGCGTGCTCCTCACGGTTATGTCGTAAAGGAAAGGCCACCCTGGACCATCACCCGTCGTTAAAGCTTCGAGTGGCAATATGGATAGGGTTTTTTGGTTTGGGGGTTTTTTTAGTTGGAGTCTCCCTCTGTCGTCCGGGCTGGAGTGCAGTGGCACGCTCACGGCCACCGCAGCGTCCATCTGTGGGCTCAGGCGATCCTTCCGCCTCAGCCTTCCAAGTAGCTGGAACTACAGGTGCGCGCCACCACGCCCGGCTAATTTTTTGATTTATTGAAGAGATGAGGTCTCGCCAAGTTGCCCATGCTGTTCTCGAACCCGTGGGCTCAGGCAATACTCTCACCTCAGCCTCCCAAAATGCTGGGATTACAGGTTTGAGCCACGGTGCCTGCCCTGGATAGTATTTTTATAAGACTGAGACCCAACTAAGGGGCGTGAGGGTGAGCGAGTTACGACCTCTAGACAAATGTATCTTCTACACATAAGGGTATTGTCCACCTCGAAAGACCACTGAGGATTCAATGAGAGACTGCTCCAGGGCTTTGCACAGTGCTTGGTCTGCAGTCACTGCTCAGCATGAACTTGCTGGTCTAAGGCCATACCACCCTGAACACGCCCTATCTCGTCTGAAAAGACACTTTGGGGCTTTAAGCAAGAGAGTGGCTCAATTCCGTGGGTTTTTAAAAATTTCACTGGTGTAGGCGGGGTGTGGTGGCTCACGCCTATAATCCCAGCAATTTGGGAGGCCAAGGTGAGAGGATTACCTGAGCTCATGGGTTCCAGACCAGCCTAGGAAACTTGGCAAGACCTCATGTCTACAATAAATAAAAAAATTAGCTGGGCATGGTGGTGCATGCCTTTAGTTCCAGCTACTTGGAAGGCTGAGGCAGAAGGACCGCCTGAGCCCAGCAGATCGTGGCTGAGGTGGCCATGAGCATACCACTGCACTGCAGCCTGGGCGACAGACCCCAACTCAAAAAATAAAAATAAAAATTTAACTGGTGGCTAGCCCCTTAGGGTCCCCCCCCCCCCCCCCCCACTGTGGGAGCTTTTCTGTCCTCTCAATAAATCCTGCTTTAAAAAAAAGGAAAAAAAATTTCACTGGTACAGAGAATGGAGTGTATAGGGACAAAAGGGAAAATAAGGACACCAGTTAGCAGACCAGATATGGCTGGATCAGCGGAATAGTTAAAGGAGAAATCACAGAATTTGGCCGTTGCCAAGGGTACAGGAAAGGGTGACACTCAAGCTTTTGGCCTGAGTATGTAGGAAGAGTTTTGGTTATCACAAGAATGGAGAAGATACAGATTTAGGGAAGAAGGTAAGTGGGGGTTTTGTACTTTTTGATGCTGTTTTGATTCTTTTTTTTTTTTTAATTTTTTATTTAAGTGTCACCCAGGCTGGAGTGCAGTGGCACCATCATAGCTCCTTGAACTCCTGAGCTCAAGCAATCCCATGGCCTCAGCCTTCCAGTAGCAGGCCAGAGGAATGCCACCATGGCTAATTTTTTTTTTTTTCTGTAGAGATGTGGTGTCAATATTTGCCCAGGCTGGTCTCAAACCCGTCCTCAAGCAGTCCTCTCACCTTGGCCTTCCAAATTGCTGGAATGACAGGCATGCACTACCATGCCCAGCCTAATTCTGTTTTTTTAAAGAGGTAGATGAGCATTTTTAAAATCACATGTACTAAAACTATTAGAAAGCATAGCTCAAAGAAATACAGACGAAAGAATGTGATGACCAGAGACCATAGTGTGCCTTCATTGTTACTATATAGTTTATTTAAACCAAACTATGATAATACAGAGAAGAGACTGAAGTGGCAGCTACCCAGAAATTTGTGGATTACAGATGCAAAGTAGCTGGAGAGGAGTCCTTGGACTCACGCTTCAGTACTAGACAGACAAGTCAGCTGCATAAATACAGAGAACATAAGACACGAGACACTTCACAGCTTTTTGCTTTGCGTTTCCATTTTAAACATATGTATGTTACAACTTTACATTTTAAATTACTACTCCACGTTTTGTGACAATGGCAAAGGATGCAATGGTCCCATTCCCCTGACGTAAGCAGACTTTGGTCTGCAACACAGAACATTTCAGTGGAACACCAAACCAACCCTTACTTAACACGTAACAAAAGATCCTTAAAAATCAGATGAATACAATGTTCTTCATGTTTACATGAGGAGGAAGAAAAGAAAGTAGAGAGACAAGACATCAGGGTTTTAAATGTATGGCATCTTGAGGTTTAAGTCCCTTCCTTCAAAGGAATAAAAAGTTAACTAATGGAAAAGAAAGCAACAAGGTAACGCCCTACAGTGAGGAAGGACACCATCCTGACAGTGCTTAGATGCGTTCATATAATAAATACAGCAGGGAGCAGAGCAGATGTCACAAGTATTGGCATTGGTTTTTATTTCTAGGCATATAAAAAAAAAAAAAACGAAGCTTCTTGGTGTGGAATGAACAGGTCTTAGTCTGTGGGTTTGGTCTTTGGTGCCTGGACACTAGTGGCTGTTGACATTGTAGGCCCCTCCTCTAGCATGCTCTGCTGCCAGCTGTCTGCACACTTTTTCACGGGGGAGGAGGTCTTATCTTCAGTTTACTGCAGTAGGGTTCCTGGTTCAGTTACATACTCATGTGTTCCGGAAGAACATATGAAATATCATCCCACGGATGACGATACAACCCCTGTTTCAGCCTCTTCTGATCAAGATAGTGTCCTAAAATAAAGTAAATGAATCTTTTTATTTATCAGCATTCTGTAAGCCTGGTAAGGGGAGAGGACACGGAAGGGAAATCTTTTTATTTATAGAGACAGGGTCTCGCTATGTTGCCCAGGATGGTCTTGAACTCCTGGACTCAAGTGATCCTCCCATCTCAGCCTCCCAAAGTGCTGGGATTACAGGAGTGAACCAATGTGTTCAGTTAGAAATCTTTCTAATACCAAAAAATAAAAAAGCAGATAGAAAGCAGTGGAGAAGGAAATCTAAAGCCATACCATAGGTAATGAGGCAGACTTGGCACAAGGGAACTGGTGGATTTAATTGATTTTCTGGGCTAGGAATCATGTCTCAGAACAAAGGAACAAAGATAAAAATAAGGGGAAAGCTAAAATAAGAAAGGAAGGATTAAGGACAAGGATGAAGAAAAAGACACATTGCTTTGGTACAGATTCAACCACATGGGTATGTGGTGTAGCTGAACTGTGGGGGTTAAAAAAAAACCCAGAAAACACCACTCTTACAACAAAAAGAAACTCACCAATGAAGCCCATACTCCTTCCCAGCACAAAGATGCCATTGAGGGCTCCGATGTCAATATATTCATCAGCTTCCTCCCTGCAACACACATGACTTGCTCACATGACCACCTGCCTCTCCATGGACAGGTGCTACTACTGCCCAGGAATGAGAAGGTCTCTTGGGTTTCAAAGTAGAAGCGTGCTCTGTCCTCAGGGTAGTCCCAGACAATTTTGTTTTTTTCTTTATACTTCACCTTATTTTCTAAATCCTCTATAATGAGCATGCAGTACTTTTATAGTTCAGAAGAAAACAACCAAAATCAACAAATGTTATTAAGAAGAAAATGACTATGATGCTCACCGAGTGAAGGACCCGCAGTTTCTAAGCATGTCTACAAACGCAACACCGATGAAGCCGTCAACATTCAGGATAAGATTTGGTTTCTGGGAAGGCAAATAATTCAAAGCATTTATCACTGTTTATTTATTTATAAGTTAGAGTCTCACTCTGTCACCCAGGCTGGAGTGCAGTGGCATGCTCATGGCTACTGCAGCCTCAACCCTCTGGGCTCAGGCAATCCTTCCACCTCAGCCTTCTAAGTAGCTGGAACTACAGGTGTGTGCCACCATGCCCGGTTCAGTTTTTTATTTTTATTGTAGAGATGAGGCCTTGCCATGTTGCCCGGGCTGGCCTTGAATCCCTGGGCTCAGGCAATCCTCTTACCTCCGCCTCCCAAAGTGTTGGGATTGCAAGCGTGAACCACTGTGCCTGGTCCTATTTTTCATTATTTTCTTTTTAAATCAATATTTTTTATTACGATGTTGTGGGGTACCGTTAAGGGTTAGGTATACAAATATGCTTCATTTAGGCCCCTTTGTTGATAACAGGTGTCTCCCCGTCCTCATTATTTTCTTTGTAACTTTCCACTACTACTACTACAGTACTAGGAATTTTGACCACTATTTAAAAACTCCCACAAAAACATAATAAATAAAAAGATTCATTTACTTTATTGGTTCAGATCGTGTCTTAATTCCCAGCATCTAGCAAAGCACGCAACATCTAGCTGACATTTGGTGCAAGTCTGTTGAATTTAGTTATACGACAGCAATAAAAACTTCCAGAAAAACAGATTTTATTTATTTTTGAGACAGGGTCTTGCTCTGTAGCTCAGGTTCGAGTGCAATGGTGAGATCATAGCTCACTGTAACCATGACTTCCTGGGCTCAAATGATCCTTCTGCCTCAGCCTCCTGAGTAGCTAGGACTATAAGTACATGTCACCACCATACTTGACTAATTTTTAAATATTTTCTATAGAGACAGGGCCTCTCACTACATTGCCCAGGCTGGTCTCGAACTCCTGGTTTCAATCCTCCTACCTTGGCCTCTCAAAGTGCTGAGATTACAGGTGTGAGCCAGTATGCCCAGTCAGGAAACCGGTTTGATTTTTAGCTGCATACTCAAAATGTAGCCTGGTTCCCATTTCCCCCATGAAGTTTCTTTGTTACCTTGGAGGTGGTGATCTTCTCCACTTCCAGGGCGTAATCAAGCAGCGGGGTGGCAGGAAAGTGCTGTTTGACGTAATCTTTGAGAATCTGCACTCGCATGTCTGGGTTGTTTATCTAGAAATGGACCCAAAGTTAGAGGCTCCCAGGCACACAGTACTGTGAAGGGAAGAGTTCATACTTGTGCCATGCCCAGCTAATTTTTTTATTTACTGTAGAGTCGAGGTCTCGCCAAGTTGTCCAGGCTGGTCTCAAACTCTTAGGCTCAGGCAATCCTCTCGCCCCTCCCTCCCAAAGTGCTGGGATTACAGGCATGAGCCACCATACCCAGCTTGTTCATTTTTTTTTAGATAGGGTCTCGCTCTGTCACTCAGGCAGTGGCTCACCCGTCGCCTCCACCTCCTAGGCTCAGGCAATCCCCTCACCTCAGCCTCCTGAGTAGCTGGGACTACAGGTTCATGTCACCATTCCTGGCAAATTTTTAAAATTTTGTAGTAAATATGGGGTCTCACTATGCTGCCCAGGCTGGTCTCAAGCTCCTGGGCTCAAGTAATCCTTTCACCTTGGTCTCCCAAAGAGCTGGGATTATAGGTGAAAATCTATAATTTTCCATGTTAAGTAATTTTTTGTGTGAGTTGGGGTCTTACTCTGTCACCCAGGCTGGACCTCTGGGGCTCAGGCAATCCTTCCGCCTCAGTATCCTGAGTGGATGGGACTACAGGTGTGTGCCACCACACCCAGTTGATTTTTTAAATTTCTTTTTATTGTTTGTTTGTAGAAACAAGGTTTCACTATGTTGCCCAGGCTGGTCTCAAACTCCTGGGCTCAAGCAATCTGCCCACCTCAGCCTCCAAAGTGCTGGGATTATAGGCTTATTTCCCACCTCACTCGGCTTATTTCCGTATTTTAACATGGAAAAAACAGGCTTATATTGGGTATCTGTCAGTGCATCCAAAACATTGCCCCTTGGGAATTGAGGACACGGGTATTCTCCCAACTACACAGACGCCCTCCCATCACCACGCACCCCGCAAACCCATTCCTGCCTCCGGGAGAATGGCAACTCACCGACTTCACTCGGTGACCGATGCCCATGATCAGTTTTCCCTCCTTCTTCATCTTGTTCACGAACTCCATGGGGATAATGCCACTGTCAAAGGCTTTACTGAACATCTTGGCTGCGGCATCCAAGGCACCCCCAAACCGATCGCCCTGGAGGAGAAATGCACACATGTTGTCAGGCTGAGAGTCTCCTTCCACTTCGCAAGCTAACCCTGTACGTCCCTGGCAGGCCCCAGTTCAGGGTTTTACACTTGAGCTCCTTCTAGGACACTGCTGTGGCAAAGCAGCATGATGCCAAAGCGGTGTCCCCGCTCTCCACCCCCAGGATGACAGTACTTACGATGGTGAGCAGCCCTGAGGTGAGGCTGGAGACCAGGTCCTTCCCGGCTCGAGCACAAATGATGGTGTTGTGGGCCCCAGAGACAGCCGGCCCATGATCAGCTGTCACCATCAAGCACATCTCAATGAACTGGCAAGAGTACTTGGGCAACCTGGGGGGAGCAAGGCCAGGAGGCATGTTGACAAGGCCATGCTCCTCCCTCTCCTACCTCCCTGAACACATCATGCAAATTCAAGGGTAGCATCTCCTGATGCAAGTCCAACGGTATCACCCAACTCAAAGACAAAGCCTCCTAACTTGAGGAGCTTTGGACCCTGCTGTTACCAAATGTTGCTTTTATTACTTATTTAAAAAAAATTTTTTAAACCCAGCTCAGTGGCTCACGCCTATAATCCCAGTACTTTGGGAGGCCAAGGTGGGAGGGCTGTCTGAGCCCATGGGTTCGAGACCAGTCTAGGTAACTTGGCAAGACCTCATCTCTACAATAAATCAAGAAAAGTTAGCCGGGTGTGACAGTACATGCCTGTAGTTCCAGCTACTTGGAAGGCTGAGGCTGAAGGACTGTCTGAGCCCAGTAGGTCGAGGCTGCAGTAGCCATGAGCATGCCACTGCACGGGTAACAGAGCCTGGGTAACAGAGTGAGACTCCAACTAAAAAAAAAAAAAAAATACGTTTTTGGAGATAGGGTCTTGCTCTGTTGCCCAGGCTAGAGTGCAATGATGCGATCATAGCTCACTGCAGCCTCAACCTCCTGGCTCAAGTAATCTCACCTCAGCCTCCCAACTAGCTGGGATTACAGGCATGTGCCACCACACCTAGCTAATACAAAATAAATTGGGGGAGGGGGAGCTGGGCATGGTAATGCACACCTGTAATCCCAACACTTTGGGAGGCAGAAATGAGAAGACTGGCCTGAGCCCAGGGGTTGGAGACCAGCCCAGGTAACTTAGTGAGACCTCTGTCTCTTCAATGAATTTTTAAAAATAGCTGGGTGTGGTGGCATGCACTAGTAGTTCCAGCTACTTGGAGGGCTGAGGTGGAAGGATCACCTGAGTTCAGCAGGTTGAGGTTGCTGTAGCCATCAGTGTGCCACTGCGCTCTATCCTGGGTGACAAGAATGAGATTGACTCAAAAAAAAAAAAAGTTTGTTTTAGAGACAAAGTTTCACTCTTGCCCAGGCTGGAGTGCAGTGATGTGATCACAGCTCACTGCAGCCTCAATCTCCTGGTTCAAGCTATCCTCCCACTTTAGCTTCCAATTAGCTGGGACTTCAGGCATGTGCCACCACACCTAACTAATTAAAAAAAGAGTTTTTTTGGCTGGGCATGGTAAATCATACTTGTAATTCCAGCACTTTGGGAGGCTAAGGTGGAAGGATTGCTTGAGCCTAGGAAGTAGAGACCAGCCTGGGCAACATAGCAACACCACAGCTCTAAAAATTATTTTTGGCTGGGTATGGTGGCTCACACCTGTAATCCCAGCACTTTGGGAGGCATACTCAAAAGGATTGCTTTTTTTTTTTTTTTTTGAGATGGAGTCTCACTCGGTCGCCTAGGCTGGAGGGCAGTGGCACGCTCCTGGCCACCGCAGCCTTGACCTGCTGGGCTCCGGCAATCCTTCCACCTCAGCCTTCCAAGTAGCTGGAACTACAGGTCGCGCTACCACACCTGGCTAATTTTTGATTTACTGTAGAGATGAGGTCTCTCCAAGTTGCCCAGGCGGGTCTTGAACCCGCGAGCTCAGGCAATCCACTCACCTCAGCCTCCCAAAGGCGCAGGATTACAGGCTGAGCTACCCAGCCTGGTTAGGATTGCCTTTTTTGTAGAGATGTGTATCTCACTATGTTGCTCAGACTGATCTCAAACTCCTGGCCTCAAGTGATGCTCTCACCTCCGTCTCCCGATGAGCTGGGATAATATTTGTGAGCCACCATGCCCAACCCCAAATACTGCTTTAAAACAGTTTGCAAGAAGGGTTTGAAATCTCTTCTTTCAAGCAGCAGTTTCAAGCATGAGTCAACCTTTATTTGTGGCTACCATCCATGTGCCAAGCAGGTGAGAGGAGGTGTTGTCCCTCTCACAGTTCAAGAGGCTCTGGGTCTCTTTCCTGCAGTGTTCAACCTCCCAACTAAGGATCAAGCACAAAGTCTGGAGATGCAGGAGGTGAGAGCAGAGAGAGAACCTGCACAGGTGCTACGGCCTGTGAACTATCCCAGGAATGGTCCAGAGCTGGACCAAGAGCCATCTGTCTGCAGGTGAGGGTGTAACACAAACCAAGACCTCGGCCTGGCCTTCTGCCCAGTGTCACATCAAGCCAGGGCTCTGGGAATCACATACTCACTGGCTCCCTTACCCAGCTGTCGGTTCCAGGGGAGGGCTAAGCTTGGGCTTTGCAGAGAAAAATCAATGTCTTCTAACATTCAGGCTGACAGGGACGCAAACTTGCAAAGAGAACTGAACATAAGGAACTGCGTGTCTGTCCAGCACCTCCACCACGCCCACTCACAGCTCCCAGAACTGAGCACATCACCCCACGAGCCCCGCCTTTCTTTGCCATCAAAAGGTCTGCATTACTATGTCCCGTTTTTTTTTTTTTTTTTTTTGAAGTCGGAGTCTCACTGTGACACCCAGGCTGACGTGCAATGGCATACTCACGGCCACCGCAGCTTCTATCTGCTGGTCTCAGGCTGTCTTTCCACCTCAGCCTTCCAAGTAGCTGGACCTACCATGCACAGCTAATTTTTTGTTTTTGTTTTTGGAAAGCAGGATTTACTGTAAGGACAGAAAAGCTCCCAGAGCAGGAGGGAACCCAAGGGGGTTACCTTTTTTTTACTGTAGAAACTAAATCCCCCCAACTTGCCCAGGCTGGTCTCAAACCCCTGCACTCAGACACCTCTTGCCTCTGCCTCCCAAAATGCTGGAATTACTGGCGTGAGCCACTGTGTCTATCCCATCCTTTTTCTTTTTCTTTTTTTTTTTGAGTTGGAGCCTCACTCTGTCACCCAGACTGGAGTGCAGTGGCTGCTCCTGGCCACTGCAGCCTCGATCTGCTAGGCTCTGGCAATCCTTCCGCCTCAGCCTTCCAAGTAGCTGGAACTACAGGCACGTGCTACCACACCCGGCTAATTTTGTTGATTTATTGTAGAGATGAGGTCTCGCCAAGTTGCCCAGGCGGGTCTTGAACCCGTGGGCTCATGCAATCTACTCACCTCAGCCTCCCAAAGCGTGCGATTACAGGCTGAGCCACCGAACCCGGCTCCCATTCCTTTTCTTTGAGTTCCCAAGGCCTCAGTAGAGGAGTTTTGGACTTTGCTGTTATCACATACTACTTTAATTATTTATTTAAAACATTTTTTTTAGAAATAGGATCTCATCTGTTGCTCAGGCTGGAGTGCAGTGGGACGATCATAGCTTACTGTGGTCTCAACCTCTGGCTCAAGTGATCCTCCTACCTCAGCCTCCTGACTAGCTTCGACTATAGGCAAGCGCCACCGCACCTAGCTAATACAAAAAAAAGTTTCTGATGAAGTCACTGCTTTCTGCTTCTGCTGGTTTAAACTAGCCTTTCTGTCCTTGGAAGCCTTAGCAATAGCCTGTGTCTCTTTCCTTTCAGGTGACCTGTGGCCCTCATAACTGACCGTGGATACACTCCCAAGCCTGTCCACCTCCACTCCTGTCAGGGGAGAGTCACTGACTCTGAGCTGCAGGGCCCGGCCATCTTCTGCCCCCCATGCCTCACCTTCTCTGGAACCAGAGGAGGCCGAGGACGCCGCCGATGCCCATCTCCTCCTTGAAGACCTCAGTGATGGGCATGCCCGCGTAGATGAGCTCCTGGCCCCGCTCATCGCAGATGCTGGTCATGAACGAAGCAGGTTTGCGGATCAAACCCAGCTCCTGGGCAGAGGGAAGCAGGGATGTGGTGACACCAGAGATTCTCTCAGATGGCCCCACTGTGTACTCTCAGAGCCAAAGTGTCCCAGGAAAGTCTTAAACGCTGGCAGTCAAGTGGGAACTCTCAGATAAACTCCTCTCAGAAAGCAGGGCAAAAGCCCGCCTATCAGATGGATTAGGGCGTGGAAGCAGCAGCATTGTGCCCATGATACCTGCCAGGCACCAGCACTATTTCTGTCCTTCACAGAGCAATTGCTGGGCCTTGGAGGACCCCATGCAACTGACATCCATTCTTTCATTTTAACCTCACAAAGGAGAAGCATTCCTCATGTTACAGCAGCAACGCCAAGTGAGCGGTCTAAGGTCACCTGGCTATGAAGCAACAGGGCAAATCCAAAGGAAACGCTCCTCATACAGCTGCCAACCAAAATGCAGTGAAGTACGTGGCTCTGGAAATGGGGGAGTCCCCACAACATGCCCTTTACCCATGGAAGGGGACTGAGCCTCTGAATTCCCATTTCCAGAGTTTGGCACATCAGCCAACTCTGTCCTACCCTATTTCTTTAATTATCCCCTATGAGATTTTAAAAAATGTTTTTAAGCTGCATTTTTATTATAAAAGGGACTTGAATATGTTCTCCTATTTAAAAAATTAAAGCAGAACAGATGTAATAAAGCCCCCTACGACCTCTACCCCAATCTCGGTTTTCTATCTCAGTGTTAGTTTAGTAGACAGCTTTCTGGACCTTTCTTTCCCTATTTTTATTTACACACACACACACACACACACACACACACACACACACACACATACACACACACAGAGACCATGCATTGCTGTTCTGTGTGCACACAGTTTTCATCATCATAATACTCTTTCTTTTTTATTTTTGAGTTGGAGTCTCACTCTGTCGCCCAGACTGGAGTGCAGTGGCCACTCCTGGCCACCGCAGCCTCGACCTGCGGGCTCTGGCGAGCCTTCCGCCTCAGCCTTCCAAGTAGCTGGAACTACAGGTGCAAGCTACCATGCCTGGCTAATTTTTTTGACTTATTGTAGAGATGAGGTCTCGCCAAATTGCCCAGGGAGGTCTCGAACCCGCGGGCTCAGGCGATCTACTCACCTCAGCCTCCCAAAGGCACGGGATTACAGGCTGAGCCACCGAACCCAGCTCTCTTCTTTTTTTTTTGAGTTGGAGTCTCATTCTGTTGCCCAGGTTGAAGTGCAGTGGCACACTCACAGCCACTGCAGCCTCCACCTGCTGGGCTCCGGTGATCCTTCTGCCTCAGTCTTCCAAGTAGACGGAACTACCAAGTAGCGCGCTACCACGCCCGGCTAATTTTTTTTGATTTATTGTAGAGACGAGGTCTCACCAAGTTGCCTGGGTGGGTCTTGAACCCGTGGGCTCAGGCAATCCTCTCGCCTCGGCCTCCCAAAGTGCTGGGATTATAGGCTGAGCCACCGAGCCCGGCCTAGATACTCTTTCATAATGTGCCATGTATTCAATGATTTTGAGCTCTGCAAATATTGGCACGTACAGACTTAGTTCATTTCTTTTAACTGCTGTGTGACATCCCATCGTGGGACACTACCACAACCACTGACAGCCTCCAACTAAAAAGAATCTGCTTGGACGTGCTTCTTTGTGTGTTACGCGCAAGTGTTTCTCGGAAGTAGCGTCCCGGATATGGATTGCTGGGTCATGAGGTTTAATGAGCACCCTGAAATTTCACTGCTATTCCTCGACTGCCTTTCAGAAAGCTTGGGTGAATTTCCACACCCTCCAACAATGAATAAATACACTTGTCCTCATACCTGTGCTGTGTTATCAAATACTTTTAAAAATCTTTGCTGATCTGATAGGGAAAAATTGGTATCCCAGCTTCTATGTTGGTTCTTGTGATAATGAGTGTGGTTGGGCACTTTTTCACGTTGAAAGGCCATTTCCCGCCCATTTTTCTGATGGGCTACCGGTCTTTTAAACATTGGCTCCAAGAGGTCCTTGTACAGTAAGAAAATTAGCTGTTCATCTATGCTCCACAGACCATTAGGCAGAGTGGACTCTCCTTCTCTCTGAAATCCCTCAGCAGGTGCAAAACAACTCTAGGGGACATTCCCTGTCCCAGTCCTCTGTGTTTCCAGGTCAGGTGACACAGATGTGGGAGACACATGCTTCCCTGGCTCACCAGTACCCTGTGCTTGTTCTTCCCCATGGCTGGACGAGCCCCCTTACAAGCTCCAGCACAAAGCAGTGGGTGGGATCCAAGAGTTAACTGCTGGAGTTGCTTCCGATGCCTCCCTTGGGGGCGTGGCTTACTGCACAGAGGTGACCACGTGGTAGCTTTGACTCGCTAGAAGGGCCAAAACCACCAGCTGAGCCCCCCAAATCTCCCCTGCTCCCTGCTAGGGGCATCCAAGACACCTACCCTGGCCCAGGAGTAGTCCATGGGCACTGTCGGAGGCGGCACCTCCTGGGCGGGTACAATGACTCCACTGGCCACGAGGTCTTCATATACAGACCTGGGAGACAGGAAGGAAGACATGGGTGTCCTTATTCTGGGCTCTTCTAAGCCATCCCAGAAAGCACTTCCATCTAACCCAAGCACTGTCGGTTTCTTCTGCTCTGAACTCCTGGTCAGTGACTTCCTCTTACAGTTGGTTTCCAAGAACACAGTGACAAGCACTGGCCAAGGCTGCACTTGCCCCACTTCCCACTGCCTCACGATGAGGCTTTTCTAGAAAGCTGAACCTGGAGGACAAGGAAGGACAAAGGGAACAGCCAGGGCAGGTTTAAGAGGTAGAAGTTGGATGAGGTAATAGGACATCCAATCGCTCAGAAGTGACTCTTTAAACATTTCCAGGTCATCTCTCACTTATGGCTGTCAACTGCCAGCCAAGGAGGCAGGCGCACAAACCCAGCATGTTTTACTACCATCCTGAATGGCCCCATACCTGCCGCTTCTAGAACCAAAATGAAACAAAAGGAAAGTCAAAGAGCAAGAAGATTCTGAGGCATCCATAGGCTGTACTAGACATGAGGGACCAGGAATGTCGGACGTCTCAGGAGGGATCTGGAAAGGAGGGGAAGCTGGCATCCCCCGGGTTCACTCACTGGATGATCTCTCCCAGCTCATCAAAGCTCCGAGGCACGAACACTCCTGCTTCCTTCAAGGCCTGGTTCTTGGCTACTGCAGTTTCAGAAGCCTGGTTGGCACAAGCTCCAGCATGGCCAAACTGGACCTGGAAGGCAAAGGACAGCAGTTCTTCGGGTTCCCGAGAGAGAACAGAGGGTCCTGGGAGATGTCAGCACTGGTCAGAGGCCAGCACTATGCTAAATGCTTCACCTGAAATGACTGCATTCAAGCCTCAAGCAAGCTCACAGAACAGGCATGATGGATAATTTCCATTCTACAGATGAGGAAACTGACGCACAGAAGTTCAGAAGCTTACTCAAGGTCACACAGCTAATGTGCACGGAAGTAGGATCCAAACCTGGAAGTCCAAAGTTGCCTTAATGCTGTGCTGCATTTAGCCTCCCCTAGGGCTGTGGTCAAGGGACGGGAAGAAGAGGGTCATTTTTCAAGAGGCTGAGCCTGACCTCAAGGATCCTTATACTATATCTAGGTACTTTTCCAAGAGCTCCACTATTTTGACTTCTCAGTAGCTATGATGTCTTCCTATAAAAACGGGGTTGGGTACGGTAGCTGACGCCTATAATCCCAGTAATTTGGGAGGCTGAGGTGAGAGGATTACCTGAGTCTGCGGGTTTGAGACCAGCCTGGGCAACTTGGCAAGACCTCATCTCTACAATAAATCAAAAGATCTGGCCGGGTTCAGTGACTCAGCCTGAAATCCCAGCACTTTGGGAGGCCAAGGCGAGTAGACTGCCTGAGTCCGTGGTTTCGAGACCAGCCCGGGCAACTTAGTGAGACCTCGCCTCTACAATAAATAAAAAAGTAGCCAGGTGTATAGCACACGCCTGTAGTTTTGGCTACTTAGAAGGCTGAGGCAGAAGGATTGCTGGAGTCCAGCAGGTCGACGCTGGAGTGGCTGTGAGCATGCCACTGTACTCCAGCCTGGATGACCGAGTGAGACTCCAACTTGAAAAAAAGAAATAAAAAATTAGCTGGGCATGGTGGCTCACGTCTGTAGATACAGCTACTTGGAAGGCTAAGGTGGAAGGATCTCTCGAGCCCAGCAGGTAGAGGCTGCAGTGGCTGTGAGTGTGCCACTGCACTTCAACCTGGGCAACAGAATGAGACTCCAACTCAAAAAAAAAAAAAAAGGAAATGGAAGTGCCAGGGGTCACACAGGGCACACATAGTAGTCCTTGAACCTAGCAAACTGGTCTTGGTCTGTGCTCTAGAATGGGTGACAAGATCAGGGACTGCTGCTCTGCTGGTGAAGGCTAGAGGACAGGCCTGAAGCTCAGGCGCCGAAGGCACTCTCTGGAGACTTCAGCTGCAAGGGAGAAGGCAGGGAAGGAAGTTCCACCCTCAGAAACTCAAGGTGAAGGAAGCTAAACAAGTTTAACACTAGAATTTCTCAAAGCAAGACCCGAAATACCTAAAAAGGGAGACACATTAATCAAAAAACAAAAACAAAACACCTTGAGGACCTGCCCCATCCAGGGTGTGATAGTGAGTCCTCGGCCAGGCACAGAGGAGAAAGTGCTGCCTCTTGGGGTGTCCTCAGCATGGTGGGGGTGGGGTGGCACAGGGGCTGGTCATGCAGCCAGGTAAGAACAACAGAGGAGAAGGAGGAATTACTTTTGGCTGTTGGGTGGCACAGTTGAAGGGGAGAGAGTCAAGAGGAAAGATATCAGAAGCAGCTTCATAGAATAAGTGGCTTGAAGAAGAATGGAAATGAACAGCTGCTGAGACCTATCTGTGCCAGACTTTTAAGAATACTTCCTCACTAATTCAATAATAAAACAACCCTGTGGCATCCCATTTTACAGCTCAGGAAACTGAGGAACAGAGAAGCTAAAGGACTTGCCCAAGTTACACAAATCCACCAAGATCTGATTTTATTTATTTACCAAGTTGGGGTCTCACTCTGTCACTCAGGCATCACGACTCACAGCAGCCTCAACTTCCCAGGTTCAGGTGATACTCCTGTCCCAGCCTCCCAAAAAGCTGGGACTACAGGCACACGCCACCATGCCTGGCTAATTTTTTTTTTTTTTTG
>NW_007258889.1:181254-184400 GCF_000164805.1 Carlito syrichta | reverse complement strand
CCACTCACCTCAGCCTCCCAAAGGCGCGGAATTATAGGCTGAGCCACCGAGCCCGGCTCTGGCTAATTTTGAAATTTTTTTGTAGAGACAAGGGCTCACTATATTGCCTAGCCTGGTCTCAAACTCCTGGGCTCAAGCGATCCTCCTGTCAAGGCCTCCCAAAGTGCAGGGATTACAAGTGTAAGCCATTGTACCTGGCCCACTAAGATCTGATTTTATTTTATTTTATTTTTTTGAGTCAGAGTCTCACTCTGTTGCCCAGGCTGGAGTACAGTGGCATGCTCACTGTCACTGCAGCCTCAATCTGCTGGGCTCAGGAGATGCTTCCACCTCAGCCTTCCAAGTAGCTGGAACTATAGGTGTGTGCCACCACACCTGGCTAATTTTTTGATTTACTGTGGAGATGAGATCTCGCCATGTTGCCCAGGCTGGTCTTGAACCCATGGGCTCAGGCAATCCTTTCATCTCTGCCTCCCAGAGTGCTGGGATTACAGGCGTGAGCCACTGCACCTGGCCTCAAGATCTGATTTTAAAGCCTGTGCAAGTAGAGGTCATCCTGGAAGGATGGACAGGATTCTGTGACCTCCTCCTATCCTTCCTTACTTGCAAAAAAAATACACACAGTTGATACTCATATAAAATGGTTCATATGTAGCATTTCCTTCTCCTGCCCTTTCTTAGACTTAATCTGTGTCAAACTCTATCGCCTTATCAAGATCCTCCACTTTCTCTTCCCGCCTGCCACATCCCATGAGTCTGTGGATGTGCCATGACAGACTCCTCCTGATGAGCACAGGGGTTGCCTCCACTGTCTGCCACTGTAGCTTGCAGTGAGTGTTGTTGCATGCATACCCTTATGGTAAATTTGCAGAAATGGAAGTGCTTGTTCAAAGGACGCGTGTCTCCTACAACTGGACAAATATGGCCTCCCTGAGGCAGGCGGGAAACTGAAGGAGAGTGGCGAACATTCTAGGGAGAAAGGATGGTGTGACACTACTGGCTTGCTGGCAGGACAACTTTAGGGTTTAAGCCTAAGGATGACAACTGTTCAGAAAGCCTGGAATAAGGCCGAGTTTTACCTATTTGTATACACGGCACTAACAGAAGGCCTTACACTCACAGGCTGCGCAACTCTTGAGCTAACTGGGTGGTGAGTAGCTGTTTCGTTCAGTTTCATCATCACCTATAAGCTCAGCAGACTGAAGCTCAGATAGTTAGTGCTTATGTTCCACGCCCATGAAATGTCACCAGGCACCTTCACAACCATTCTCTTGCTTTAACACATCCACACCAAATCTCCTTTCCTTCAACCACCTCTCCCCACAGGGAGCTCTCCCCATGCCCTGCCCAGCTCCAAGCCCAGGCATGTCCTCTCCTTCCTTACCTCCTTTCATTTGCAAAGTCCTTCTCACGCCCTGAGCAGGCTGCTTCCTACTCCAAGCAGGGCCTCGGAACCTTGTTCCAGCCTTAACCTGCTGGTGAATTTGTCCCCTGCAACTGGATGTGAGATCCAGAGAGCAGGGCCCTGGTTGGACTCTGTAGTATCCAGGTAATAATGTTTCTTGAAAGGAACTAGCTGCCTAATGAGATGACGACACGCTTCACCCGAAATGCTCCCTCTTGCCAGCCCTACTCTCCACCCATGAGCGACCTGCCCAGCCATACCTCGGAGGAGAACATGGTGGCACAGGTCCCGATGCACCAGCAAACCACAGGCTTGGTGATGCGGCCCTCCTTGATGCCCCGGCAGATCTTGTATTCTTCAGTGCCCCCTATCTGTCAAGGCCCAGGGAGGGAAGGAGAGCCCACAGGTTAATGGAGCCCATCCAGAGACACAACCAGGCAACGAGACGGGAGGGCACATTTAGCATCAGCTTGGAAGGTTCAGACTGGATGCAAGGAGGAATTCTAAAGGGACAGCTAGTCTTCTAGAGGCCCCAGGACTTCCCCTTCCTGATCTAGAGGTGTAAGATAATTGAGGATCAGAGGTACAAGTGAGAGGTACAAGTGAGAGAGGGGGTACGGGACTCTCCCAAATTTATAAAATGCTTTTTCTGCACCAGCTCTCCATTGCCCACAGGAGAGACCATAGACAGCAGAGCACATCCTGTCCTTTACCGGCGCTGATGTTTTAGGCTACAAGAAGGCAAAAAGTCCTTTTCCAGAAACATATATGGCAACACTATCATTGATAACCACTAGGCCTCCAAGTCTAGGCGGGGGGATTACCAGGGATTGTCATTTGAAGTTACATATAAGCAAAATGCTGAGATCATGCATTATACTTTTATAATCATAACTGTGTGTGGGGGGGGCTTACCTCTCCAAGAACCACAATCATTTTGACGCCTGGAGTGTCCTGGTAACGTAACACGTGATCCATGAATGTTGACCCAGGGTACCTAGTAAGAGCAGAAAAGACATACAAGATCTGGGGAGGCCTGCAGAGGCATGTGATGCACACTTGTACTAGGAGCACTGGATTTTTTGGGAGGTGTGGATGGCCGGTGAGATTCCACAGCTGCCACCCGGAATAATGGAGAGGAATGGGAGGGGGAAGGTGGCCAGTGGAGCAGAACAGAAGAGAAAACAAGAAAGTAGAAAGCAGGGTATTTAACTTGCAGAGGAGGAAGCCAACACACACACAAAAAAACACAGAAAGGTTCACTTGGAAATGAAAGATGGAAGGCACACGTAGACCTTTTTTTGTTGTTTTGTTTGTTTGTTGAGTTGGAGTCTCACTCCGTCACCCAGACTGGAGTGCAGCGGCATGCTCACAGCCACTGCAGTCTCGACCTGCTGGGCTCAGGTGATCCTTCTACTTCAGCCTCCTAAGTAGCTGGAATTACAGGTATGTATCACCATGCCCAGCTAATTTTTTTATTTATTGTAGAGATGAGGTCTCACTGAATTGCCCAGGCTGGTCTCGAACCCCTGGGTTCAGGCAATCCTCTTATCTCCGCTTCCAAAGTGCTAGGATTACAGGTGTGAGTCACCACACCTGGAGAATCTGACATGTTTTAAAATGTCTGTATCAGCCGGGCTCGGTGGCTCAGCCTGTAATCCCGTGCCTTTGGGAGGCTGAGGGTGAGTGGATTGCCTGAGTCCGCGGGTTAGAGACCCGCCTGGGCAGCAAGACCTCATCT
>NW_007258889.1:174789-181234 GCF_000164805.1 Carlito syrichta | reverse complement strand
CAAAAAAAAAAAAAAAAAGTCTATATGGTCTATATGTGGCTGGGCCGCAGTATGGCTCACACCTATAATCCCAGCACTTTGGGAGGCTAAGGTGAGAGGACTGCCTGAGCCCAGGAGTTCGAGACCAGCCTGCGCAACTTGGTGAGACCTTATCTCTACAATAAATCAAGAAAAATTAGCTGGGTATGGTCATGCGTGCCTATCGTTCCAGTTACTTGGAAGGCTGAGGCAGAAGGATCACCTGAGCCGAGCAGGTTGAGGCTATGGTGGCTATGAGCATCATGCCACTACACTCCAGCCTGAGCGACAGAGTGAAACCCCAACTCAAAAAAATAAGATAAAATAAAGATAAAATAAAATGTCTGTATGTGCCAGGCATGGTGGCTCACGCTTGTAATCCCAGCACTTTGGGAGGTGGAGGCGAGAGGATTGCCTGAGCCTAGGGGTTCAAGACCAGCCTGGGCAACCTGGCGAGACCTTGTCTCTATAATAAATCAAAAAATTAGCTGGGTGTGGTGGCATGCGCTACTTGAGGCGGAAGGATCCTCTGAGCCCAGCAGGTCGAGGCTGTGGTGGCCCATGAGCATGTCACTGCCCTCCAGTCTGGATAACAGAGTAAGACTCTGACTAAAAAAAAAAAAAAAACTGAAATAGAATATAAAAATAAATAAAATATATCAGATTCTTTGAAAACAGTGGAACCTGGTGTCTCTCCTGGATAGGGTCATCTTAATAATTAGCTCTGAGGATCAAAATGCAGCAGAAGCAACTCTAGGACATTGACTCCAAGGCTGGTTCTCAGAGGGTGTGTGGTACCCTGTCTCAAATGGCTTGTTCTGGGAAATCAGTCATGGCATCCTCAGGATGATCTAGCAGCCCACAGAGAGAAGCCAACCTCCAGTCACATGAATGAGCCACCACAGCCCCACCACCATCAAATGGCAGCCTGCCGAGACTCCCACCCCCGGCCAGAGCTCTCCAATCAAGCCTCCTGGACCCTGAGCCACAGAACCTCAACAACAGACATTTAACAGTGCTTAAAGCCACTTTGTTGGGTGACTTTTTTGCAGAGTAATAGAAAATTAATTCAGTGGGTCAAGCTATGTCCCAGGACAACAGGTTGCTGCTGAAAGTTCCATGCATTTTTTCCTATCATTCCGTGAGTTTACAAAAACATTGCACAAGGTCCAGCGGGCTTCAATGCAGAATGGATATCTTTGGACACGCTCGAGAGTCACAAATCCAAGAGGGCAGTCTCACAAGCAGCAGTTCTTAGACTCATTTGATCCGGAGCCTTTGGCCAGGGAGGAGCCAAGGACTAGGGCTCCCCAGGCCATGCCCCTGAAGACCTAGGGGGAGTTTTTCCTCCCCCTCACAGCCCAGCTGAAATGAGTGGTAGAAACAGGGAAACAGAAAGCCATCTCATTTTCCCAACAGTTGTAGCTTCTGATACCACCAGTAGTAGCAAGGGTAGTAATAATAATACTCCACAGTAATGGTCAGCATTTGTTACAGACTTTATTAAGTGCCAGGCACTACTCGAAGATGTTACGGTATTGATGACCAACCAATTGTTTTTCCCCCTAACAGGAAGACTGAGGACACTATTATGAACTACAATCTGTACTTACTCGGCACCAACTAAACGCCAGGCCTGGGTTAGATACTTTCTATATTTATCTCCTTCAGTCCTCCTGATGACCCTGTGAGCTTGTGGCTATTACTTTGCCCATTTGAGATGTAATTGAAGATGAATGGGGGGGTAGGTAACCTGCCAGGATACCTCCCTTGGTAATTGGACCCCTCAGGTCCAGTTTCAGAGAATTGATCTCCCTAACCACTGCACTCTGCTGCCTCCCTATGGCCAAAAAACAGTCACCCCCAAAACCCAAACACCTTTGAAAACACATCTTGTACTGTGTTTCCTGACTTCAGGCTGTCGGTCCCGAGATAAGAGACTTTACAGACTTCAACGACATTCCTGCAGGCCTGGAACTCAGTGCACTGAGCAGCTGCAGGACCCAGTGCCTGGTCCCTGCCTGGCCCCCAGCTGATTACCTGTCCCCGCCAATGGCCACGCCCTCATAGACGCCATCTGTGGTCCGAGAGATGATATTGTTGAGCTCGTTGGACATGCCGCCGGAGCGTGAGACGTAGGCCACGCTGCCAGGGCGGTAGAGCTTAGAGGCCAGGATGTTGTCCAGCATGCCCCCTGTGTTCCCAATCTTAAAGCACCCGGGCTTGATGCCTCCAACCTGTGGGGCAGAGACTGCAGTCAGGGAGAAACGCGACTTCCTGACTCACCTCAGGATTCAGGGCAACCTCAAAGCCCTCATATCACCTGCCCAGACCCCTCTCCCCTGTCCAGGCTGGGGAGAGAATGGCCAGGAGAATTAACACCTGCCCTTGGGTTTCCTGTAGGGAACAATCTCTTCTCTCTCAAGACATTTCCCAGAAAAAACTTTTATGTGTAAAACATGGATCACTACTGCAGATTCAGATAAGTATACTCAAAGTCAAGTCACCCCCCTTGCTCAAGAAGGGCTAGAACACCCAGCAGAGGTGTCTAACACAGCTGTGCATCTCTGCTCAAAATCACCCGTCTCTGAGATGAAAGGTGCTCTGCTTAGTTCAAAAACCCTAGCTTCAGCCAGGCATGGTGGCACATGCCTGTAGTCCTAGCTACTCAGGAGACTGAGGCCAGAAGAGTGACTGAGCCTAGGAAGACTCTCCCAGATGTCACTGCCTATCTTTCCAAGAACAGGAAGAGTCTGGGCATGGTGGCTCACACACATTAACCCAGCACTTTGGGAGGCCAAGGTGGGAGGATTGCTCTAGCCAGGAGTTTGGGGTTGCAGTGTATACTATTATCACACCTATGGCTAGTCACTGTACTCCAGTTACAGTGAGACCCCACCTCTTAAAAATAAAAAAAAAAAAACCTAAGTAAAAACAAACAACAAAAAGTATTCACAGAGAAATTTCTTCTTTTATAAAAACCTGTGGGTCAAAAATAAGGCCTCAGTCTGGGCGCGGTAGCTCGCGCCTATAATTCCAGTACTTTGGGAGGCCAAGTTGAGAGGATTGCCTAAGCCCACAGGTTTGAGACCAGCCTGGGCAACTTGGCAAGATCTCATCTCTACAATAAATCAAAACATTAGCCAGGTGTGGTGGTGCATGCCTGTAGTTCGAGCTACTTGGAAGGCTGAGGTGGAAGGATCCCCTGAGCCCAGCAGGTCGAGGCTGTAGTAGCCATGAGTGTGCCACTACCCTCCAGCCTGGGCGACAGAGTGAAACTCCCACTCAAAAAATAAAAATAAAAAATAAAAAAGGACTTTAGGCAGTCTATTCTTTGGTTTATAGTTAAAGGAATAATCAGAGACCAGGCTATGATTGTATAAAGGTAGACAGACACTAAGAAAAATAACAAACTTCTCATTAGCTCCTGAAACTACAAAGATAATGTGAACGAGGAAGATAGCCCATTTAAAAAATGAACCGGGGACTCCATTGCTTGCATGTCTTCTCACAAGACTTTTAGGATCAATTCCTGGCCAAGAAACAGAAGCAAAATTGTCCCATTCCCCAGTGGATTCGGATGAAAACTGGTAATAAAATCCGGTATAACTCCAAGAGGAGACATTGGAGAAGAACCAAGTTGGGTCTATAAGGAATTACACATGAGGTGGCACATATGTTGATGCTGAATCATGGTCACCATCATCCTACCACTATCAAGTTGAAAATCTCCACAATCGAGAAATCAAACATATTTAATTGGGATGTGATTTTTTTTATGTGTCTGCATTAGTGGGCTGGCTCAGTAATAAATATGAAACCTTTTGTCTAGAAAAAAAAAATGAACCGAAGGCCAGGTACAAAAGTTCATGCCAAGCCGGGCTCAGTGGCTCAGCCTGTAATGCCGCGCCTTTGGGAAGCTGAGGTGAGTGAATTGCCTGAGCCCGCGGGTTCGAGACCCACCTGGGCAGGGAGACCTCATCTCTACAATAAATCAAAAAATCAGCCGGGTGTGGTAGCGCATGCCTGTAATTCCGGCTACTCGGAAGGCTGAGGCGGAAGGATCGCCGGAGCCCAGCAGGCGAGGCTGCGGTGGCCGGGAGTGGCCACTGCACTCCAGTTTGGGCAAACGAGAGAGACTCCAACTCAAAAAAAAAAAAAAGAAAAGATTGACTAGAGCAGGAGGTGAGAGACAGGCCCTCATATGCCCTGGTAGAATGCTTTGAGCAGCAAGTAGCAGAATCCCCAATTTTCTTAAACAAGAAAAGGTCTTATCTAATCAAAAAAGAAAATGGAGCCGGGCTTGGTGGCTCAGTCTGTAATCCCGCGCCTTTGGGAGGCTGAGGTGAGTGGATTGCCTGAGCTCGCAGGTTCGAGACCTGCCTGGGCAAGCGAGACCTCATTTCTACAATAAATCAAAAAATCAGCCGGGCGTGGTAGCACGCGCCTGTAGTTCCAGCTACTTGTAAGGCTGAGGCAGAAGGATCGCCGGAGCCCAGCAGGTCGAGGCTGCGGTGGCTGGGAGCGGCCACTGCATTCCAGTTTGGGCGACAGAGTGAGACTCCAACTCAAAAAAAAAAAAAAAAAAAAAAGTTCATGCCAGCCGGGCTCGGTGGCTCAGCCTGTAATCCTGCACCTTTGGGAGGCTGAGGAGAGTAAACTGCCTGAGCCTGTGGGTTCGAGACCCGCCTGGGCAGGCAAGACCTCATCTCTACAATAAATCAAAAAATTAGCCGGGCGTGGTAGCGCGCACCTGTAGTTCCAGCTACTTGGAAGGCTGAGGTGGAAGGATCGCCGGAGTCCAGCAGGTTGAGGCTGCAGTGGCCGGAGCGGCCACTGCACTCCAGTCTGGGTGACAGAGTGAGACTCCAACTTAAAAAAAAAAAAAAAAAAGCTCATGCCTATAATCCCAGCACTCTGGGAGGCCAAGGTAGGCAGACTGCTTGAGCCCAGGAGTTTGGGACCAGCCTGGGCAACACAGTAAAACCTTATCTCTGCAAAAAAAAAATTTTTTTAATTAGCTATGATGAGCTGTGACCACACCACTGTACTCCAGCTTGGGCGACAGAGTGAGACTGCAACTCAAAAAAAACACAACAAAACCCTGGAAATATTGACTTTCAACATGGTACCCCATAAATGTTTCCAACCTAAGAGGGAGACATAAGAGTCAAGGCTTCCTCAGGACCTCCACCTTCCTAAGACAGCCTCAAAGACAAGACAACTTCAAAGGTTTTCTGGAGGGGAGGCTCACAGTAGCAGGTCCAATGATCGTCACTCCCTTCTGGTCCGCCTTCTTGATCAGCTTCCTGGTGAGGGCCTCGGGGATGCCTTCTGCTATAATGGCAATGGTTCGGATCTAGGGTGAGAACAGTCCCTTCCTGTTAACTTTCTGCCTTAGACGGGGCAATGAGACAACAGCACCATTCAGGAGCCCAACTCCCATGCCCGGGGCAAGCCCCCTTCAGGGCCCAAGAACAAAGCAATGTTAACAATATGCAGCTCCTCCTTCCCATGGGCCTTTGCTTCTGCTCTGATCACTCTAACCCTCTCCCAAAGATAGGTGGGGGATGCTGAGATGGAGCTCCACTGGCTAACAGCACAGTGAAACAGCAAAAAGCAGAAGCAAATGCTCCAGAAACCCTGCTATGGTCACAGCAGCTACGTTCTCTCTCCCCTAAACACTCAGAACTGTCTGCTTCCTGCCTGTCCCTGTGCCTGCTCATACAACGGCTACCTAGGGCTTGTCTCCTCTGCACCTTGACCCTGTCCCCACAGGATGTCGCCAGTGTATGGGAAGAGTTGCATTTACACTCAGTCCAGGGAGTGGGCCAGAGGGAGAGGGAAAAGACCCAAGGGTCGCCTCCCTCAGGTTCTAAACCAGGGCCAGCAAACTTCTGAAAAGGGTCAAGGTAGTACTGTAGGCTTGGTGGGTCCTGTGGTCTCTGGCAGCCTGTTTAATGTGAAAACAGCTATAGTCAATAATTACGTGAAGGGGGTGGCTAGGATTGGCCTTGGGCTATGGTTTGCCATCCTCTGCTCTAAAGAAGTAGCCTGCCAGTTGCAGTGGCTCATGCCTGTAATCCCAGCACTTTGGGAGGTGAGAGGATTGCCTGAGCCCATGGGTTTAAGACCAGTCTGAGCAACATGGTGAGACCTTGTCTCTACAGTAAATTAAAAAATGAGCTGGGTGTGGTGGGTCACAATTGTAGTTCCAGCTAGTTGGAAGATTGAGGTAGATGGATCATGTGAGCCCAGCAGGTCGAGGCTACGGTGGTCGTGAGCAGTGTGTCAATGCATTCCAGCCTAGGCGACAGAGTGAGTCTCCTAACTCAAAAAAAAAAAAAAGAAAAAGAAATACTTCGTTTTTAGCAGATCTGCTCTCTTTTTCTTTTCTTATCTTTTCTTTTTTTTTTTTTTTTTTTTT
>NW_007258889.1:160380-174464 GCF_000164805.1 Carlito syrichta | reverse complement strand
GCGGGTCTTGACCCCGCGGGCTCAGGCAATCCACTCACCTCAGTCTCCCAAAGGCGCGGGATTACAGCCTGAGCCACCAAGCCCGCTTAATTTTTTTATTTATTGTAGAGATGAGGTCTCGCCAAGTTGTCTGGGCTGGTCTCGAACCCATGGGCTCAGAAATCCACTCACCTTGGCCTCCCAAAGTGCTAGAATTACAGGCTGAGCCACCCAGCCTAGCTCTGCCTTCTTTTTCCGCTTCCTCTAGGCACTAATACAGTTTTATGTTCTCCAATCATAAACTACAATAAGCCAGTCTAAAAATCAGACAATAATTTTGAACAAAAGAATCAATATCCTATTTTATAAAGGGCTTTTACAAGTCAAGAATAAAAAGACAAACAGCTCAACAGGAAAAAAAGGGAGAAGGGCTGGGCTCACTGGCTTATGCCTATAGTCCCAGCACTTTGGGAAGCGGAGGTGGGAAGATTTACTAAACCCAGGAGGTTGAGGCTACAGTGAGCTATGATTATGCCACTGCAGTCCACCCAGGTGACAGAACCAGATCTCATCTACTAAGAAAAAGGAGGGCAAGTCAGAATACAAAAGGTCAGTCAATGCTTTTAAAAGCTCATCTTAGCTGATACTCAAAACATAAGCAAATTAAAGAGAAAGTCTATTAATTTGACAAATAATGATGGCAAGGGGACAGAGAACCTAGCACACTCAAAATACCAATGGGAGTTTACATCAATACATCTTTTCTGGCCAGGCTCGGTGGCTCAGCCTGTAATCCCAGCACTTTGGGAGGCCAAGGCAAGTGGATTACCTGAGCCTGTGGGTTTGAGACCAGCCCGAGCAACTTGGCGAGACCTCGTCTCTACAATCAATTAAAAATTAGCTGGGTGTGGTAGCACACACCTGTAGTTCTGGCTACTTGGAAGGCTGAGGCAGAATGATCGCCAGAGTCCAGCAGGTTGATGTTGGGGTGGCCATGAGCGTGCTATTGCACTCCAGCCTGGGTGACAGAGACAGACTACAACTCAAAAAAAAACCACAAAACATCTTTTCTAAAGGGCTCAAGAATAAAGTAATGTTAACAATATCATCTCCTCCTTCCCTTGGGCTAACAGGTTTTCGAGTCTGCATATTCTGATGAGGCAGTTCAACTTAAAGAAACATATGTCAGGAGAATCATTAGGGGTATATGCAGATTTTAATCCAAGATGCTCATCACAAGACTTGAAAAAACAAAAATAACACTGCCACTCAGTATTTACTGATGTGGAAAGAGTAACTGAAGAAAGCAGACTATATTAATTATATAAAGGCTGGGTGTGATGGCTCACACCTATAATCCCACCACTTTGGGAGGCCGAGGTGAGAGGATTGCTTGAGCTCATGGGTTTGAGACCAGCCTGGGCAACTAGGCAGACCTTTTCTCTACAATAAATAAAAAAGCTGGGCTCGGTGGCTCAGCCTGCAATCCCGTGTCTTTGGGAAGCTGAGGTGAGTGGATTGCCTGAGCCCGCGGGTTCGAGACCCGCCTGGGCAACTTGGCGAGACCTCATCTCTACAATAAATCAAAAAATTAGCCAGGCGTGGTAGCACGCGCCTGTAGTTCCAGCTACTTGGAAGGTCGAGGCGGAAGGATCGCTGGAGCCCAGCAGGTCGACGTTGTGGAGCGGCCACTGCACTCCAGTCTGGGCAACAGAGTGAGTCTCCAACTCAAATAAATAAATAAATAAATAAATAAATAAATTAGCCAGGTGTGATGGCACACGCCTGTAGTTCCAGTTACTTGGAAGGCTGAGGTGGGAGGATCACCTGATCCTAGCAGGTCGAGGCTGCAGTAGCTGTGAGCATGCCACTGCTCTCCAGTCTAGATGACAGAGTTAGACACCAACTCAAATAAATAAATTTCATACAATATGATTCCCTGTGTTCAAATATACAAAAAGGTGTGGCTATGGACACTTTCAAGCAGCAGCCACATTTCTGGGAAACGGGATTTGAAATACTTATTTTCTTCAAAAGAAATATGTACCAGATACTATACAATCCATACATGTAACTGAAAACTGCCCTGTAAAGCTATAGAAAAAATTTTTTAAAGTGTATCAGTATTTTGAATTTTTTCTATAAATTAATACTTTCATAATAAGAAAATGTTTTTAAGTTGGATGTGGTGGTATGTGCCTGTAGTCCCAGTTACTCTGGAGGTTGAGGTGAGAGGATCCCTAGAGCCTAGGAGTTCAAGACTGCAGTGAGCTATGATCATGTCACTGCACTCCATCCTAGGCAACAGAGTGAGATCCCACCTTTAAAAAAGAAAAAAAAATACTATGCAGTCATAAAAAAAGAATAAAACCACGTCCTTTGCAGAGACATGGATGGAGCCAGAGACCATTGCCCTAAGTGAACTAACTCAGAAACAGAAATTCAAATACTGCCATGTTTTTTCACTTATAAGTGGGAGCTAAATAATGGGTGCACATGGACTTAAAGATGAAAATAATTGGCACTGGGGACTCTAAGAGGGGAGGGGGAGTGAAGGTAAAAAAATTACCTACTGGGCCTGGGCACAGTGGCTCAGACCTATAATCTCAGCACTTTGGGAGGTGGAAGCAAGAGGACTGTCTGAGCTCAGGGCTTCGAAACCAGCCTGAGCAACATGGCAAGACCTCGTCTCTACAATAAATCAAAAAATTAGCCGGGCATGGTGGAACATTCCTGTAGTTCCAGCTTCTTGGAAGGCTGAGGCAGAAGGATCATAGGTCAGTAGGTCAAGGCTGCAGTGGACGTGAGCAGCATGCCACTGCAATCCAGTCTAGGTGACAGAGAGAGACTTCAACTAAAAAAAAAAAAAAAAAAATTACCTACTGGGTACAATGCTTGCTATCTGGGTGATGGGTACAGTGGAAGCCTAACCTCACTATCACCCAAAACATCCACAGAATAAACCTGTACTCCTTAAATCTAAAATTGAAAAAGAAAAGAGGCCAGGTGTGGTGGCTCACTTGTAATCCTAGCACTTTGGGATGCCGAGGCAGGAGGATTGCTTGAGTCCAAGAGTTCAAGACCAGCCTAGGCAACATAGTGAGACCTCGTCTCTACAAAAAAAAATTTTTTAAATGAGCAAGCTACTCTGGAGGCTGAGGTGGAAGGATTGCCTGACCCCAGAAGTTTGAGGCTGCGGTGAGATCTTGACTCCAAAAAAAGAAAGTGCTTTAAATCCTGTTTTTCTTTTTTTTTTTGAGTCAGAGTCTCACTCTGTCGCCTAGACTGGAGTGCAGTGGCCGCTCCCGGCCACCGTAGCCTCGACCTGCTGGGCTTTGGCGATCCTTCAGCCTCAACCTTCCAAGTAGCTGGAACTACAAGCGCGCGCTACCACACCCGGCTAATTTTTTTATTTATTGCAGAGATGAGGTCTCACCAAGTTGCCCAGGCGGGTCTCGAACCCGCAGGCTCAGGCAATCCACTCACCTCAGCCTCCCAAGGTGCGGGATTACAGGCTGAGCCACCGAGTCTGGCTAAATCCTGTTTTTCAAGCCAGTATGGGACAATTCAGAGGACTTGGTGAGGGCAATAAGCCTGAACTACCACTGTGAGCCTCTGCCTAGTCTGGTCTGACTCACCCTCAGTTACTGTCCTGACATCTGAAAACCACATGTCTCCAACCACCTTCATCCAGACCACTGGCCACTCCTAAATCTCAAGCCCTCTGTCCTGGGCAGCAATGACTGTGGACACCATCCAGGAGCCCTCCTGCCTCTCCCGCCATGCCCCAAGCCCTGGATCACCTGTGCGTAGCTCATGGTCTCCATGGTACTGTCATAGGCCGAGCGGAGGGAGGCAAAGTTAATCAGTACATCCACCTCTGGGTGCTTCCTCATGGCGTCGGCCATGTTCTTGAAGACAGGGATCAGGATCTCCTTGTGTCCCCAGTAAAACTTCTGCTTGTGGTCCCCACTGTGAGAAGGCAGAGGAAGGGTTAGGACACCCTAAGCCTGTCAGGAATGGGGAGCGGGAAGCCAAGGCCACGAACTTCACCCAAAGGTAGGAGAGGCAAGCTCTCTGCCCTCAAGGAGTTTCCACCCCAGGGAAGAAGATTCCTCAGGAATACCCACTCCCCTGTCTGTGGGATGGACCATGCCTTCCCCAGAGAAGGGGTGAGTCAGTTGGTTTCCCAAGCTTTGTCTCAGCAGAGGGAAAGAGAAGCTTCTGGCTGCAGCGGACTCACGTGAAAGGGTAGACCATGGCAGCCACCGAGGGCTCATCTCGGGAACAGACATAGTCGAAGTCTAGCATGCCCTGCACGGCCCGGGTCTGCATGCCCCACACGATGGCCTTGGTGTGGCGGCTGAAGAGGGTGGCGCTCTTTCCTGGTGGGCAAAGACACAGCGAGTGCACCCAGAATACACACCCCTGGGAGGCCCGCGGGGCTGGGGCTGCCTGCCGGACCCCTCCACACCTCATGTCCGGGAAGGGGGCTCATCAAAACCTCACAGGAATGTCAAGAGGATAGAATTCTGAGAACTTGGGGAGGAGGTGCCTCAAGTTTTCTGAAAGAAGGCAGCAGAGAAAGGAAATCAAGCTAAGAGGACCTGCCTGGTTGGTAAATTGCTCAGCAAAGAACAGAGAAAGGACTCCCCATAGAGAAAACAGGCCCCATAGCTGGGGATGCCCAAGAGGAGGGTTACTGCAGGACTTGCTTCCCCTCACAGGTCCAGTTCATATGCAAATGAGCTATTGATGAGTTATTTCTGAAGTCATTGGGGAAAAGATGTTAAGCTCCCCAATTTTTGTGACCTCCGAACTTACAAACAATGCTCCAACGCTTATTACCCTGTAAATCTGAACATAAACCAGCTCCAGTCAGGATTTGAATCTTCACAAATTCTAGGTCAGTGTGGGTCCAGGGTTGGGACAGGTCAGCCTCATCTCTATCTGGGGTCCAGCCAGGGTGCTGGCACAGGCAGAAGCAGCAAGTGGTCACACAGTGCCAGTACTCCCAACCTCCTCTCTCCTATCCTTCCTTCCTCCTCCTTTCTACCAGGTGCCTCTTTCCTACTAGAACATGGGGTTGCAGGGCTCTCCAGCAGGAGTTAAGAGTTGAGGGGCAAAAGAAGGGAACAAATGGAGCTGGTAGAAGTGCAGTCCTCTAGCTGGGAGCAGTGGCATGTGCCTATAATCCCAGTGCTTTGGGAGGCTGAGGCAAGAGGATCGCTTGAGGCCAGGAGTTCAAGATCAGCCTGGATAACATAGTAAGACCCCACTTCTTAGGGAAAAAAAGCAGCAAGTATATTTTATTTTATCTCAGAGTCAGGGTCTCTCTCTATCACCCAGGTTGGAGTACAGTGGCACAATCATGGCTCATCACAGCCTCCACCTCCTGGGGAAAGGAGATCCTTCAATCTTAGCCTTCTGAGTATCTGGGACTATAGGCGTGCGCCACAATGCCTGGCTAATTTTTAAATTTTTTTATAGAAATGAAGTCTTGCTATGTTGCCCAGGCTGGTCTCAAATTCCCAAGCTCAAGCAATCCTCCCGCTTCAGCCTCCCAAATTATTGGGATTACAGGCCTGAACTTCTGTGCCTGGCCCAGCAAGTATATTTAAAAAAAAAAAAAATGCAGTCCTCAGGGAAGAGACCCTTCACCACCCCACAGCAGGTGACCTTTCCCTCCAGCTCCCTGCAAGTCCAGGTAAAGGACAATAGCCCTCAGGAGAGGTTCTGAGCTCCCCAGGGAGAACAACACAGCTGGCCCAAGGTAGCTGGTATCGATAGGCCTTATCTACCAGGGTAGGCTTGGCTAGCCAAGCTCATGGTTTGAATAAATCCCTTTATAGGCCTGCCACTTCCATCATGGCTGTGAGCTTCCCATGCCAGGAAACTTCCAGCACAGTAAATGCCTGGGATTCAACCACCTGGACCCATCTGGGCCCAATTAGACATGAGGTCACAGAATGAGGGAAGCCACCTGATCCAGCTCTCCCATTTCCTAGTCCCAGAAAGCTGAAGCCCAGATATGCCAAATGACAGAGGTCCAGATCACCCAGCATCAGAGTCCAGATCAGTAATCACTTAAGATGTAGCTTAACTGTGCAATTGAGGAGGCAGAGCACACGTCAGCACGACTCCACTGCTCCATCCTCAGAGGAGCCCGCACCCAGCTGGATGTGCACATTCATCTGCCTGCCCTAGAGGCTACAGAAATCAGGACACAGCTGCAACCTGTGATACCACCCATACCTCCAGCAGAAAAGGGCAGAGTTCAGTGCTCACCTCCTTAAGCAGAGAGAAACCAGAGCTGAAGGGGGTGACCCACAACCCCCAGTAGCAGGCAGGCCCCAGAGACAACCCCTGCTCATGGCTAAGCCAAACCCCCAGGCCTTCTCTGCCCCACCAAGGGAGACTCACTCGGGCACAATCCAATCCTCTTGATACAGCTCAGTGGCCTAGATAGTAACAGGAATAAACCCCTTCCTCGTCACCCTCTTCCCCTAGGGGAGAAAGAGCTCTGAGACCCAGGGCCTGTCCCTGTTCTTCCTGCCCAGGGCTCACTCTGGTCTTGCCTTTTAGGCAACAAGGGATCTCAACAGAGGCAGAACACGCAGGGATTTAAGGCAAGTGGTCAGAGGGCTGCATTACTGGCCTTCCCGGCAGGTTATGAGCAACCCCGCCTGGTGACTTCTTCCCTGCCCCTTAGCAAGGGGGACAAAGTCATCTCAGATGACTTTCCTGCCCCCACAGCTGTAAATGTCAGAGTTCAACGGAAGCCCTGATGCTCTGACCCAATTAACCTACTCACTGAGGCCAATGGTGGGTGTATGTGTGGACGTGCACGTGTGTGTGGGCACAGAGAGCGTCCACTGTAAAACAGGCCCTCGTACACCAGACACAGCTTGAACCCTGCCAGTCACCTGTCCACAAACACACTGCACATGCACTGTTTCCACCCATCTCCTGCTATATCCTATTCTTCCACTTTAACCCCAGAGAAAGCTCGACTTGTGGCTCGTATCAGTTAGGGCTCTGAGATGAAGTTGGCAGTGGGGAAGTTGAGGCAGGAAAGGTGAGAAAACAGGAGACAGACATGAGACTGGGGCTTCCTGGGACTCCCCTTACGTCCCCAGCAAGACGCCATAGCTCTCTGCCACTCCTCTTTCAGTTGGAAGGCTCCCTCCTTCCCTCCTTGACACTACCGTACTCTCCTGGCTGTGGGCCTGACACTCGCTCCTTCCAAAGCCTCCACCCACTGCCCAGGCTCGGAGCCAGAGACAGCCACACAGTGTGGAAAGCGCTGAGTAGGGGCACATACTAAGCAAGGGTGGGAGGGAAGGGCAAAGACTAGGACTTGAGGGTAGGCCACACCGAGGCAAGGACAGAAATGGGACCAGACGACACTGCAACCCACCAGGGCAGGGGCAACAAAGCACACGGTGAGACTATAACCTGCCAACAAAGCCACACGTGGAGCCAGGGCGGGGGCATCCTACCTTGCAGGGATCTTGGACTTGGGACTGAATCTGTCAAAGAAAATGACCAAGGTGACTGAGTGACCCACCGGTGACTGAGGCTTTGGAGGGAAAGGGTGGAAACAGGGAAGGATCCCCCAGAGAAGTCCTTCAGGGGTGTCTATTCCGCAATGGCGGGGAGTGGAGCTGACAGAAGAGTGGAAAGTGTCAAAGAGCAGGACAGAAGCAACAAAGAGCCGAGGGGGCAGGAGGGGGCAGGCATGGGAAGACGACAGCTCAGCAGGTGTGCCAAACACTGACGCCTCCCCTTGCCTCAGGGGGCAGTGGGACACCTTGCTCTCTGGATTCCCCAGCTGGCAGGGTTCCACTTCCTAACACCAATCCCTCTTTGTCCCCATGAAACATAGTGAGGTGATCCAACCAGCATGAGGTTGGCCTGGGGCTGGCAGGAGAGTGGCATCTCAGCTCAGACCCTTGGGCTTAGTGTCGTCATTCCCCAAAATGCCTTAAGCAAAGTCTGTCCCAGGAAGAGGCTGTATAGACTATGTCAGCCCAGTGGTAATGGGCACTGCATGTCTAAGGCTGGTGGCAAGGGCCAGCCAGCAGGGGTCACGTCTTGATGAACCAGAAAACGGAGAGACACATCAGGTAGAATACAGGTGGGCTGGGGGACCAGAGCTTTCCTAACAGTGGGCTCATGGGGAGGGATGTCTTTGCAAGTGCCCCTAGATGGTAGGGTGGGAGGACTGCTGTCATCAGAGCCTGCACTGCCATCCTGGGTTCCCAGCTCCCACCCTCCACCCAGAAGTGTCTTAGAGACCTTTCCACCTCTTGGTATTCCTATAGCCCTGTCTCCTCCACAGTTCCCACCCTAGTTCCCAACCCCACAAGAACAGGGGTAGAAGAGAAGCGAGTGGGGGTGGGGTGACTTGGCATGGCATGGGTCCTCAGACTTGGAGAGACCACAGAAAGGCTCAAGTCATCTTGTTCTTGCTTCCCAAGCCCACTCTCAAGCAAAGCCCAAACCACGTTTCAACCACCTCTGCTGGTCCAGGTGGGATAGGAAAAAGGGAGAGAGACACAGAGGTACCGAAGGGTCACTCCTCACCAAGTGCCCATAGCTTCTGGCATTACCTTGAGGCATGGCAGGCTTGGCCTTCTTGGCAGGGGCCACCTCATCAGCCCTGGACTCAGAAAAAGATGCTGTCCTACTGGGAGCTGGAGTCTGTGTGAGACAAGAGAGAAAATAAGCAGTAAGAGTCATAGGTAGCATCTGGGGAAAAAGACACTAGTCCCTAAAGGCCCCAAAGAAGATGGAAATAAAATTGAGGTATAGCACTGCCCTTTAGAAGCTGCTTCCAAAGTATCATTCTAACAATCCTCTAGCTAGGAATTAACACTGTCCCACATTACAGATGAGAAAACTGAGGCTCTGAGCAGGTAGATACCTGTCAAGGTCCCTTCCTCAGCAAGAAGAGAATCACAACTGAACTTGGATCCAATCTGAAAACTCTTGGTCTTTTCATTACACTCCCTGACTAGGGTACAGATATCTAGAAACCAGCTATGCACTAAGTTCCCCCAGGATTCCCCTCTGCCCCCAAATAGCAGAAGAGGGAACTGATTGTCTCCTAGATTAGGGGGTGGGTAGAAGAGACAACATGCTTCCTTCCTATAGAGGCCAGCACCTACCGATGTGCTTCCACTGGCGTTGAGGAGAAAGTTTGCAGTGTGGGCCGCTGTGGGCGGCTGGTTGGGGATGGGCCGGTGGCCCAGGGCCATGCCCACGATGGCTGTCATGTGTGTCTCTGTGCCAAAGACGTGGATGGGGATCCCAGTGGTCTTCCCTGGGAAGGGAGGAAAAGAACCCATCATCTAAGTCTTCAGATAAGCGCCCAAGTCCACATTACTCTGAAAGGCCCTTCTACCACCCTGCTAAATGTCTGGCACACACAGTGTAAGACCAGTTATCCAGGACAAACTGTCATAATTTCCCACTAAACCAGTGATCTAAAGACTACCTTCTGATAACAGCAAGACTCAGGGACTACACATACCATCAGAGTCTACATTCCTTCACTTCAGGGCCTGGACCCTAGGTCTCCAGGTCCTCGGCCATCTAGGCCCTACCCGCACACCCCCACCTCCCTGGCTTGGCTGTTGTCCTTACACACCCGGGACTCCAGTCTCGAGGGCCCTGGCCCTGCCCTCCCTCCACATGGCGTGCTCCAGCCTGCGCATCCTGGTTGCCCGCTGATCAACTCAAATGCCATCTCCTGAGAAAAACTTTTGTGACCCATGGCCACGCCCCACACTGCCCTGCCCTCTTTACCACAAAACCCCGAGCTGACAGGATCTCTCCATCTATGGCTGACTCGAGTCACATTCCGATTGTGAGAGCACGATTGGGCAGCATCACTGTGCTGTCCCGTGGTCCCAAGGCATACGGCTAGTCCTCAGCTTTAGGTGAATGAATGGACACTAGGACTTGGTATGCTGCAAGTGATTCATGTGAGGTTCATGTCTGCCATGGATATCAAAGTTGGAAAGGGGATCAGGTTTTCTCTCCAGTCAGAGGGCATACTGACCAAGGGCGCCTCCTGTCTGCCGCCCTCTAACCCTTCCCCAAGCCCTGCTTCACACGGAACTGCTCTTGACAACAGCAGCTGCACTTTACTTAAGACCAAAGCTCTGGTCATGGAGTTCACTTGCTTCAGGTTCAATTGGGTTGACTTGAGGGGACCCCACTTTAGTTCTGACAAGACATCTTCCCCAAATTCTTGAAAGTTCAGCGTTTGGGGTTTCAAGAATCTGCACTCAAAACACAGAAGGGAGAAATAAAACCAGACTGGAAGCCACACGCTCCCCTACATCTCCATGAGGGGCAGTCCTCACCCACTTTACCAGCTGCTCAGTCCTCTCCTGTCACCCCCATGTCCAGCCTCCACTCTGACCTGGACTGCAGCCATGACCTCCAAGTGGTCTCCCTGCTTCCACCCTGGCTTGTCTATTCTCTACCCAGCGGCCAAATAACCCAGTAAATGTCCCTCTGAAGTCAGACTGTGTTGCTCTTCTGCTTGGAGTCCTCCCATGGCCCATGCAGTCCTACCCCATCTGTTCCCACAGCCCACAGCCTTCCTCTCATGGCCCTCTGACCACAGGACCGTGGAACTTGCCCTTTCCTCTACAGAAAGCTCTCCCTCACTCCTCCCGGTCTCTGCTCAGACATATCCCCTTGGGTCAAGTATTTTGAGCCCCCAGTGGAAGGCTGCCCGGCCCTCCACACACACTCCTCCCTCCCTGCTTCATTCACCTTCCTGGCACTCAGCACATTGTCGCCCGTGTCCTCAGGGCTACGTCTGTGTCCTAAGTACCACAAAGCCTTACTGTCTGTCATGCTGTAAATATATGTTCAGCACAGAACTAAATGAAAACACTTTCCTACCCATACTGAAGTTCGGGACAAGCACTCTGTGTCAGGGGATAGGGCATGGGAACCCAAGAAGGCTGCATGGCCCGAAAGGGGAGTGGAGAGTTTGAAGGAGCCCAAAGGCAATGCTTTCAGAAATGCCCAGGAACGAGGCCACCAACACTCAGGGTGGGAAGGAGAAAAGCCCCCCTCTTACCGACTTCTCCCATCACCCTCAAGCCCTCCTGGTAGTTGGGGCCTCCTCTTCGGACAAAGATTGTGACCTCATGCTCCTTCAGGGGGCCCTGGTAGTCTCGGATTGCTCTCACGATGCCCTGGAAGCCCAAAGGAACAGAGACATGTGACCAAAAACACGGGGACCACAGATCAATTATTCATAACCTGATCACCAAACGCAGCAGTTGGATGTGACAAGTGCCGCTTCCCAGGAAGGACCTGGCAGGCAAGGACTATACATGTATTGAAGGACTATGTACAAGCAGCCCAGCGGCCTGGGATGCGGTCATGCGGAAGGCTGCTGAGTAGGTAACATGGGGTGCCTGGGAGCAACGCCCCTTGACATGACAGTGCACCCGGCCTCCACCATCAGCAGGGCTTTACAGGCCTCTCATCCTCTCTACAATCATTCCTACCGCTTACTAAAGCTAGGGGGATCTAGGCAGGGCCCTGTGCAGGATTCTCAGGGGTACCAAGATACAGTCTTCTCCAATGTCAGGTCCTACAAAAGCTTTTTTTTTTTTTTTTTTTTTTTTGAGTTGGAGTCTCACTCTGTCGCCCAGACTGGAGTGCAGTGGCCGCTCCTGGCCACCACAGCCTCGACCTGCTGGGCCCCGGCGATCCTTCTGCCTCAGCCTTCCAGGTAGCTGGAACTATAGGTGTGTGTCACCAGACCTGGCTAATTTTTTGGTTTATTGTAGAGAAGGTCTTGAAGCCCTGGGCTTAGGCAATCCCCTTGCTTTCACCTCACAAGTGCTGGGATTATAGGGTGCACCACCACACCCGGTCAAAAACTTCTCAAGTGACCTGGGAACCAGCTCTTACAACAGATGCCCACTTTGGGAAAATGGGAGGGTGGAAAAAAGTGTGCCAGAGGGCTAGTTTTAGAGTCTGGAGTCTGATTTCTACCACCCAAGGCATTTCATACCAAGACTCATACAGTTCCTGCCCCAGACCTATCCGCCCTGATCAAGCGTACTGGCTTTTCTGCAGAGTGCTCAGAAGTTACAGCAAAGCCACTGAGGGTCCCCTGTTCCAGATCTGCTGAGTCAGGTCCAGTAAGGGAGATCCAGACTCAGGCAGGACTGTGAGGCCTGGTCCCTCACTTCTTGACACTTCAGACCTGCAAGGTTGATAACATTCACTTATTCATTATTCTCAAAACTCACATGGAACCACCAAATGGGAACAGCCTCACTGAACATCTGACAGTATAGGATAAAGAAATGGGCTAGGTGCGTATGGCTCACACCTATAATCCCAGCACTTTGCGAAGTTGAGGTAGGAGGACTGCTTGAGGTCAGGAGTTTGAGACCAGCCTGGGCAACAAAATGAGACCCTGTCACCACAAAAAAATTTCTGAAATAAAAATTAAAAAAAAAGAAATGACCTCTTGAGGTGGCCATCTTGAAGGGGACGACTCTGGAGACCTATCAGCTCTGCTATCCTACCTGACCAGCAGTCACATTTTCTTTTTCTTCTTTTCTGTTTTTTTGAAGGCAGGATTTATTAAGAGCACAGAAAAGCTCCCACAGTGGGAGGGGACCCGAGGGGGTTGCCCCACATTTTATTTAAAGCACGTGCACACGACCCTGACTCCTGTGCAGGAACCCAGGCTGACAGGTCCTCGGCGGGATGAACATTCCTTATTCCTCTTTTGGAGAACGGGCAGACAACTGACAGAAAAAACATCAAGACTGCAGAGAGCCCAGAGAGCCCTCCAACAGAAGATGAGGCTCAGCCAAGTTGGTTCTCCAAGAACCAGTACAACGAGCAGAGCAGAAATTCACCCTTCCTTTGTGCTTCAGTGGGAGAGTGATAGTCCAACATGGCGGCCGCCAGTCCCAAGATGCAGCTTCAGTGCACCCCAACGTTAGGTTTTCTGTGCCCCAGTGATAGCCCCTGGGCAAGAGTTCCTGCCTGGACTAGCAACCCATGGAAACCTGCCCCTGGCTCAGACCTTGCTGCCAAGACCCCTTCCCTGCTTTTCTCAACACTGCACCTGTGCTGCAGCCAGTTACCTTGAACGTGGCGGCCACATTGGTGAAATTTGCAATGCTGCCTCCAATGATGAGGATCTTGCCTGGTGTGGAATGAAAGAGAAGCCAAGACATGGTTAGAGGGGCTTGAGCACCCACTCGGAAGCCCAACCAGAAGGCACTTGTTTCAGAGTGAGGGTCTCCCATCTGTGAGGGGGAGTCAGGATTGAGCAGGATGGTCTCTGTGTTCAGCCTCATCAGCAAACCCCCCCCCCACCTACACCACTCGGTGGAAATCGGTCCAAACCCATGGGACCACCATGTCATTCCTAGCTGGCATCCAGAAAGCCAGCTGGTTCTAGATACCTCCAGTGGGAACCTCCTTCTCTCTCCTTAAGGGAAGAGGAATCAGTGTGGGTAGCCCCCAGTGCTAGGCAGGTGGTAGAGGGACCCCAGGAATCACACAGCCCAAGGAATACACAAGCAGGTCACTAAGAACTGAGCTTACTGGTTGGGCGCAGTGGCTCAAGCCTGTAATCCCAGCACTTTGGGAGGCCGAGGAGAGAGGACTGCCTGAGCCCAGGGGTTCAAAACCAGCCTGGGCAACTTGGCAAGATCTCGTCTCTACAATAAATATAAAAATTAGCCAGGCATAGGGGCACATGCCTGAAGTTCCAGCTACTTGGAAGGCTTAGGCAGAAGGATTGGGTTGAGGCTGCAGTGGCCATAAATGCTCCACTGCACTACAGCCCGGGCAACAGAGTGAGACTCCAGCTCAAAAAAAAAAAAAAAATCAGAGAAAAGAGCAAGCCGTAGTCCCCCTCCTCCCCTGCACCTCCTCCCCTGTACCCTCTCAGACTCCAATCCGACAGATGCAGGCACTGCCTATGGTGCAGTCAGGGAAACCAAGGTCCAGACGTTCAATGCCTAGCCCCAAGTTGCAAAGGCCCAGGACCATGGACTCAGTGACTACTCAGACAAAGCTGGGCCATCCTGGGA
>NW_007258889.1:145472-160132 GCF_000164805.1 Carlito syrichta | reverse complement strand
GTGAGCATATCTCACCATCTGGGTGCTTCTCGCGGGTCATGAGGGAAAGGATCGTCTTGGCATAGTCGTAAGTCTGCTGCTCACTGGGGGCGCCCGAGTATTCCCCGTAGTTTGCCAGCTCATTGACGCCCCCCAGGTCGCAGATGGTATCACTGCCAGGAAGACATAAAAGTCAGTGCTGGCTCCAACTCTTGGGGCGGGGGGTGGCCGCCCGGTGCCTGAGAGGACATGAAGAGCCCCAAAATCACTGAGGTCAGCCCATGGAGCTGGCTTCCAGTCCCCCAACCCCCAGCCCCATGCAAATCTTGCTTGAAAATGAACTGTGCTACGTCAGACTCTCCTGGGCAGCACACTCCCCAGGCTCAGGGCACGGGACCCTGGACAGATAATGTCAGCAAAATGAATAATGAGCAACTTCCCGACACAAAAACAACAAGAAAACCCACCCACTGAGGAGTCCCGGACAGGATGCCCAACCGAGAAAACTGCTGCCAGAGGACAGAGACCAGCCAAGCATGTGGAAGCATGGCAGGTCATCCGCAGAAATAAGCACTGTCTACCAGCTTTCAGTGAAAACATCGCTAATTATCATAAAGGGTGTAGAATATGAGCCTACTATTTCTGCAGGGCAAAATGTATAAATATTTATACAGGCATTAAATGCCTAGGACAGTGAAAGTTGCTCACTAGGGAGACCCGGTTGGGGAGAGGGTAGGGAAATGGCCAGGCAACTATCCCTTTCTAGTTCATTTCCTGTATTTGCTGTATGTGCACATGCAGCTCATATCATTAATTATAAGAATAAATTCAGAGGCTGGGCATGGTAGCTCAATCCTGTAATCCCAGCACTTTGGGAAGCCAAGGTGAGAGAACTGCCTGAGCTCAGGGATTTGAGACCAGCCTGGGCAACTCAAAGAGACCTCGTCTCCACGGTAAATCAAAAAATAAGCTGGGCATGGTAGTGTGCGCCTGTCTTCCAGCTACTTGGAAGGCTGAGGCAGAAGGATTGCCTGAGTCCAGCAGGTCAAGACTGCAGTAGCCATGAGCGTGCCACTGCCCTCCAGCCTGGGTGACAGAGTGAGACTCTAACTAAAAAAAAAAAAAAAATTAAATTCAGCCAGGTGCCATGGCTGACATCTGTAATCCCAGCATTTTGGGAGGCTGAGTAGGAGGATGGCCTGAGGTCAGGAAGTCAAGGCTGCAGTGAGCTATAATAGTGCCACTGCACTGCAGCCTAGGGGACAGAGGAAGACCCCATCTCAAAAAAAGAAAATAATTAAAACTCAAAACTGCCAGGTGCAGTGGCTCACGTCTGTTATCCTAGCACTTTGGAAGGTAGAGGCGAAAGGACTTCCTGAGGCTATGGGTTCAAGATCAGCCTAGGCAACATGGAGAGACCATATCTCTACAATAAATCAAAAAACTAGCCAGGCATGGTGGCATACACCTGTGGTTCCAGCTACTTGGAAAGCTGAAATGGACGGATCTCCTGAGCCCAGCAGGTCAAGGCTGTGGTGGCCATGAGCATGCTACTGCACTCTAGCCTGGGTGACAGAGTGAGACTCCAATTCAAAACAAAAAACAAAAACAAAAAATCTGAAAATTTGTTTGTCTTCATTTGAGACAAACAAAAAGGCCGCAGGCCGGACACACAGTGTCTCACACCTGTAAGCCCAACACTTTGGGAGGCTGAGGTGGGAGGATCACTTGAGCCCAGGAGTTCAAGACCAGCCTAGATGACATAGAACAGACTTCATCTCTTTAAGAATCAAAAAACTGGCCGGACTTGGCAGCTCAGTCTGTAATCCCAGAGTTTTGGGAGGTTGAGGTGAGTGAATTGCCTGAGTTTGCGGGTTCGAGACCTGCCTAGGCAACTTGGCAAGACCTCATCTCTACAATAAATCAAAAATTAGCTGGGCGTGGTAGCGCGCACCTATAGTTCCAACTACTTGGAAGACTGAAGCGGAAGGATCGCTGGAGCCCAGCAGGTCGAGGCTGCAGTGGCCAGGAACGGCCACTGCACTCCAGTCTGGGTGACAGAGTGAGACTCCAACTCAAAAAAAAAAAAAAGAATCAAAAAACTAGCCAGGCGCGATGGCTCATGCCTGTAATCCTAGCACTTTGGGAGGCAAGATGAGAGGATTGACTGAGTCCAGGGATTCGAGACCAGCCTGGGCAACTTGGCAAGACCTTGTCTCTACAATTAATCAAAAAATTAGCTGGGCATGGTGGTACACACCTGAGTTTCAGCTGCTTGGAAGGCTGAAGAAAAAGGATCGCTTGAACCCAGCAAGGCAAGGCTACAGTGGTCATGAGCATGCCACTACACTCCAGACTGGGCAACAGAGTGAGACTCAGACTCAAATAACTAGCTGGGCATGGTGGCATGCGTCTGTAGTTCCAACTACTTGGGAGGCTGAGGTGGAAGGATCACCTGATCCTAAGAGGTCCAGGCTGCACTGCAACCTGGGCAGTAAAAAGAGACCCTACTAAAAAAAAAACAATTAAAAAAGGCTGCAGGAGACACTGGGATCAGGGCAGGTCCCTAAGCCCTCTGGGATGCCACTGCTTTTGTCTGCCCATCAAGGTGAGAAACCAGAGACCCCTAGTTGCATGGCCACTGGGTGGACCTGGCTGGACCCTTCCCCAGCCCCCTGCAGTCACCTGTACACAACAGAGGCACCACCCCCGGCCACCATGGTCCAGATTCTGCCCTTGGGGTTCAGCAAGGTCAGCTTCAGGCTCGCCCCACTCTTGGCATCCAGGTCAGCAATGTAGGCTTCCTAGGGACCAACAGCAACAGGTGGGCACGGGAACACCCATCCATCAGGTCCCAGATCCCAGGACCCCTCCCATTCCCCTGAAGGCATGTGAAGAAGTCACCTTAATGGGGTGGGGAGAAGGGACTGTGCAGGGCCCCACAAGCCTGGGACAAAACATGATGGTGCCTTCAAGAACCAAAACACAGCCACAGTCACTGCCTGGGGACACACTTCCTAACTCCCTCTGACATCAAGCCTGTGGCCCGCTGCCTCCGTCCTGGCTCTCACCGTGATACTCTGCAGGTCCACGCCCCCACTGCAGCATCTGCCTGCCCTCCTGCTCTCCCCAGGCCAGACTGACCTCCCAGCCCAGCCTCTTCCCTTGGTCTGGGTTACTTCAACAAAAGGCCTGGTCCTGCTGCGAGGACTTCTTAGATGATGGGGTGGGAAGGAGCAATTAAAATTCTCAGCGAGTGGCCAGAAGAACCACCTTCCGACAGGACTAGGGAAGCCTCTTGGAATTGCAGAGAAGTAATAAATCAAGTCAAGAGCTAGGGGAGGCTGATTAGAGAGAAGTCTAAAAGGATTTCTGGCAAGGATTCAGAGCTTGGCTGACTCCCACCCCTCACCCTGTCAGGGTATTAAGAAAATTAAATGGTTCTCAGTCCTCCTTTCCCTGCCAAACAGACAGCTCACACTGGGGGAAGGGGAGCTTGTACATCTGAGATGAGTCACACTCCCCTTGGCCCCCATCTCCCCCCACCTCCTTGTCAAAGCAGCCTCACCTCTGGGTACGCCTCCCGCCCAAAGGGCGGAGGGAACTCTATGTCGCCCCACTTCACTTTGCAGATGTAGTCAGCAGTGGCGTCCACCTTGGCTGCCAGGTCAAGGACGTAGACACCATCTTTGGTCACAACTTGGAAAAAAGCAGAGGCAATCAGACACCGGCCCCAGGCACAGGCAACACCAGCTTCCGACCTCCACCACACTCCCCCAAACACCACACCCATGGGATGCCACAGGCCTCGTAACTCCCTAAACGTGACAAGAAACCAGAATGGTCCTATGGAAACACAGCTTGCCCCTGCTGAAAGAAAAACAAATTTACCAGGCCATGCTCCCTCCCTGACCTACAGGTGACAGAAAGGTCTGTACTAGTCATCTGGCAATTGTCTTTTTTTTTTTTTTTGAGTCAGAGTCTCACTCTGTCACCTAGGCTGGAGTTCAGTGGCATGCTTACAGCCACTGCAGCCTCGACCTGCTGGGCTCAGGCAATCCTTCACCTCAGTCTTCCAAGTAGCTGGAACTACAGGTGTGTACCACCATACCCAACTAACTTTTTGATTTATAGTATAGACGAGGTCTCACCAAGTTGCCCAGGCTGGTCTTGAACCCCTGGGCTCAGGCAATCCTCTTGCCTCCATCTCTCAAAGTGCTGGGATTCCAGGTGTGAACCACCACACGTGGCTAAATTTTCAAACATCTTTATAAAATGCTGCATTCCCTGCTTTGACTGTCTAGCCACGTGCCCACCTGTGGCCCAGGTATCCTTAAAAAGTGTTTAAGATACATGTTGCTGTTGGAAAACACCCCCACCCTGGGTGTGCACATCTGGCTGAGGAGGCCCCAGGGTCAGGTGTGGGCACGCTGGACCCCCCGAGGAGCAGGATGCACTTAGGCCGCCTCACTGGACAGCCATTTTCCCTCTCCCCAGGGGCCATTTAGCTAATTAAGTTAGCACAGGGCCATCTGGTCCATCAGAGAGGCTGCATCCTCAGCTGGAATGTGATTTGTTCTCTCAGCTTCCTGGACTTTGCCCGGAATAGTCCTGGCTGCAGCCAGCCCACGCCATCTCCCCAACACCACCTGTCTCCTTCACAACCAGAGAGGCTTGGACCGAGCTCTTCCCAGCACTGGGGGTCAATAATTGATCTGCTCCTGGACAGGGAGGGGAGGGCAGGGCCTCCAAGTACACCAGGAGGAAAGAGGATCACACCAGCACAGAGGCTGACTATTCCCAGCAGGATAGTCTGACGTGGTGGCAGAAATGGCAACAGCCCACAGGCCGACCAAAGCTAGGACTTCCCACCTCAGAACAGCTAAGACCAAAGAAAGAGGCTAGAGTTTTTCTAGAAGACTAGAGGTTGGAGGTTTTTTAGAAGAGACTACAGTCTCCTGGGAGCTTAGGAACAGGAACTGGCACTAAATGAGCTTGGAAGTCCCTCTGCTAGGGCACACCTGTCTTGTGTTGCCCTCTGTCTGGTTCCGTGCATGCCAAGGCCCGGGGTTCCCACAGGCACCGGGTCCCTGTTATGATTGATCCTTGCCCTATCCCACCCCAACAGAGCAGTTACCAAGGGGGTTGATCTCGAGGTAGGTGAAGTACAGGTCCTCATAGAAGTTGAAGAGGCCAGAAATGAAACTGGCCAGAATTCTAGAGAGGAGAGAGAGAGGTGGTCGATCATCAGGGAGCAGCCTGGCAGCAGCACAGCTCCCCTCCCCTCCCTGCCCGACAGCTCCCTTCCCAACACACGCCCGGCTGACCCCTTGCTCTCCTCTGCAAACCTTGCTCCCTGCATATCACTCTTCAGCCACTGAGGCGGAAAGGAGCTGTCAGGCATGGCGCTGGAGGAAGCGCCAGACAGACAGGGGCAAGCTGGTGAGGAACGCTGGCAGCATATCTGTCCGACTCTTCTTCAGGATGAGCACTGTGCCTCCCGCCTGTACCCACCCAGAGAGGAAAGACCATTCTGCTCTCTCTGGCCCGGGCCCAGCCTGCTGGTCTTTCCATTCCCAAGTCTCCTCCCCTCACTCAACTCTTTTTTGTTCTCAGGGGCATGGACCAACAGGTGTTTTTTGATGTCCTCGGGTTCCAGCTTCTCATCCACGCCAACAAGCAGCTTCTGGGCTTTGGCGTCCACATCCCCCACGTCCACGCCCCCTTCATGGTGGAACAGGACGTAGTCCCCTTCTCGGGTGGCATAGATGCAGACATAGAACTCCTCGACCTTGCAGGTGAAGAGAACAGGGGCTGGGAGATGGGGGCCACCTCCCAGGAGAGGACCCTAGCCCCATGGTTTCACTTCTAAAACCCAGTAAAACGCAGGCACCCAGAGACCTGGTCACCACCTCCCTCTTGGGGACAAGTTGAGAAGAGGCCACCACTCTGCTGGCTGACAGTCCAGACTGACCTCAGCTGGGGGGGAACCTGCTTCAAGCCTTTCTCATCCTGGCACTGGGAAGCCCCTGGTTACCGGCCCTAATTCCTCTCTGTTGTGGACTACACCCTTTCCCTCATCTCTGTACTCCTCACTCCACAGTCAGTCCCCGGACACTCTGGAGGATGGCTGTGGAGACCCCGTTCCCTTCAATCTTTCCATCATTTTCAGGTGGACAGACACAAAGCTCCGTGGGAGAAGACCCAGCCTGGAGCCCCCCCACACACACCTGGCTGTGGGGGACGAAGGGCTCAATCAGAAAGTTCTTGAGGAAGCCTCTGGCCTTGCCAACCTATGGAAAAGTGGAGAAGACATCAGGACAGCACAATTTACTCCTCAGGGAGAAGAGATTCCCAGAGACAGGGTCTAAGCACCACCACAAGACCCAGCAGGGAGACTTTTCCAGAAAAAATGTCCCTAAGCTTGGGAAGTCCTCACAAGACATTCCCTCACCCCAGGCCCTTGTGCCAGCCATGTTTTGTCTTTTTTTTAAGTTGGAGTCTCACTCTGTCACCCAGACTGGAGTGCAGTGGCACGCCCCCGGTCACAGTAGCCTCAACCTGCTGGGCTCTGGTGATCCTTCCATCTCAGCCTTCCAGGTAGCTGGAATTACAGGCGTGCGCTACCACACCCGGGTAATTTTTGATTTATTGTAGAGATGAGGTCTTGCCAAGTTGCCCAGGCGGGTCTCAAACCCGCGGGGTCAGGCAATCCACTCACCTCAGCCTCCCAAAGCGCTGGGATTACAGGCTGAGCCACCGAGCCCAGCTTCCAGTCATGTTTTAATCCAAGGATAACCCTGCCCATCCATTCTCGGCCTCCTCTGGAGGGTGACATATGAGCTGTACAGATGCAAGAGCTCAGACTAAACAAGACTACCCCAGAGCTCAGGTGGGAGGAAAGAACGTGGGTGGGAGGGGAGGCGACCATTCTGCTGTGTCTGCCTTGAGGTGGGCACAGTGGCCCAGCCTAGAGACACGGGGCCTGGCTTGGGTAATGAGGGGGGAGAAAAGGAGAGCCGGAGCTTGATGGGAGAGAACTTTTCCACAGACTCTCCCAGCTGAGGACAACAGGCCTGCAGAGCTAATCAGTTTGAGTGGGTCCCTGGTGGCAGCCGAGGCGAGACAGCCCTGCCCCCAGTATGTCCCAAACCCCCCACCTGGCCTGTGCGTCATTGCTGAGTCAGGGACCAGACAGCGATCCATCAGGAGTAATGAGCCGCTCCCGCCGCCTGCTGCCAGCTCAGACGTCCCCAACACTCCCTTCCCAGCAGCCAGCTAAATAGAGAGCAGGGTGGGACCCCTGGAGACACGCTCAGCCCCAAGCCCACTGTCCTCCCTCCAAAAGCTAGGAACGCAAAGTTTAGGTCCCTCCACCAACCAGGCTCATGGACAACTTCCGGTCTCTTCACCCACAAGTGCCAGAAAAAGGGAAAATTAACATGAAAGCCACTCTGAGGAAGCCCAGCAAGGGAGGAAGACGGCTCCATCGCCTCCCCTGCCCCACTTCAAGGCAGCCAAGGAAAGAACGGCTCATCCCTGCCACACACTTGCCCCAGATGGGCGCCAGGTCCTCAGTATCCATGCACAGAGCCAGGTGTGGATGGCACGTCCTCACAGCCAGGTCGCACCTCGGCCCACACCCTCTTCAGTTCTCCCACTCCCTTGGGGAGTGAGGAGGAGAAGAAATACAGTTTTATCTCCAAGCATCTCTTGGCCCTTCTAAACCACTTTTCACTTTTGCTCGCTCATCTACACAGCTGAAACTGTCACCGCGCCGGGCATCAAGACTCTACTCCTCAGCACCATCAGCTGCCTTCAGTTCTCAACCCAATGCTTCCTTCCACCCAGGTGACCTCGTGTTTCCCTTAATCTTTTTTTTACCCAGCCTCTTAGGTGTACCCACTGTCACAGGCCTCCATAACCCTTCTGGAAACTGGAAAGAGATCATAGAATGGGCCTGAGATCCCAGCTCCATGATCACTGTTAAAAAGGTCAGCCACTCCCACTAGTACTTTGCATACATCGTGTGCTGGCTTCCCTGATGGGAGAGCAAGACGCTTTTTCTGGCCTAAGGTCACTTGGATGAGTCACAGTGCCACGGGACCCCCACACCATCCCTGCTGCAATGTGACTGGCTGGGGGTGATCCACAGAGGTGCTGATCCAGAGGTGACCACACACATCCACCCTGAACCTGTCCACCGACTCACCGTGGCCTCTTGTCCCAGTCGTGGCTTCAACCAGGACTTGACCCCATCCAGAGTGAGGTTGACCCCAACCAGGCCAAGTTTTCCGCGCCGTTTGATCAGCTGGTCTGGCTTAACCACCAAGCTCTGGAACGAGAGGGGCTTGTGCTTAGTGCAAGGAAGGGGGATAGAGTGAGAGGCGCTAGCGTGAGGACCCAGAGCAGAGGCCAGCCCAGTTCACCCGCGCCAAAGCAAGCCCCACCCATCCTCAGGGTCAACTCCTAGAAGGCTCCCTCCCCTACTCCAGCCTATATTGTTCTCTTGACAACCAGAATCTAGAGCCACCGGTGTCCAGGATAGGGCCTGGCACAGAGTAGGTACTCAGCAAACACCTGCTGTGTGAAGAAGTGGTTCCCTACCCTCCCTGCGGTACATTCATTCCTGCCTTCAACAGTAAACCCCCCAGAACATGGGCCAGAAGCTTGCTCCAAAAGGGGGTACAAGGGTCAACAGTCAACCCCAGCCCTGTCCACAACAGGTACCACAAATGGCCTATAGCCACTGCTCACCCATCTCCAGGGCCAGGAAGCTCACTGCCTCCCTTTGTGGCTGATCTGCCTCATTGTGGGACCAGTGGTCTTAGGCCTGCTCTCTGGGCCTTGTCAAAGACATCTAAGAGCCACCCAACAAAGACCACAGGGATCGAGTCAAGAGCCTCTATTCCGGGCTGACCTCCCAGGTTGTGTTCCCAACATGCTCCACTCAGGGGAGGGGAGGTTCCTACCTACTTTTTTTTTTTAAGAGGTTAATTTTCAGCCGGGCATGGTAGTTTACACCTGTAATCTCAGTAGTTTGGGAGGCAGAGGTGAAAGGATTGCCTGAGCTCAGGGGTTCGAGACCAGCCTGGGCAACATGGTGAGACCTCATCTCTACAATAAATCAAAAAATTAGTCAGATGTGATGGTGCATGCCTATAGTCCCAGCTACTTAGAAGGCTGAAACAAAAGGATCACCTGAGGCTGAGGCTGCGGTGGCCATGAGCATGCCACTGTACTCCAGCCTGGGTGACAGAGTGGGACTCTGACTCAAAAAAAACAAAAAAGAGGTAAGTTCTCATTCTCACCATGTTATCCAGGCTGACCTCCAACTCCTTGCCTCAAGCAATCCTCCTGCCTCAACTTCCCAAGCCGCTAGGATTATAGACATATACCACCACACCAGGTTAAAGCTAGGGTTTTTTATGCTTTTGTTTTTTGGTAAAAGACAAGGTCTTACTCTGTCCCCCAGGCTGGAGTGCAGTGGCACAATTATAGCTTGCTGCAGCTTCAAACTCCTGGCTTCAAGTAATCCTCTCGCGTCAGTCTCCCAAGTAGCTGGGACTCTACAGGTATGTACCACCACTCCTAATTTTTTTTTTTTTTTTGTAGAGATGGGTTCTCACTATGTTGCCTAGGCTGATCTTAAATTCCTGGCCTCAAGCAATCCTCCCACCTCAGCCTCCCAAAGTGCTGGGATTACAGGCATGAGGCACCGAGCCTGGCCCATACTTACTTTTAACTGAGCACACTAAGCATCTGGCAGCACACTAAATGCTTTCCGGACATTGTCGCTAATCCTTACAGCTCCTATAGTGAGTGTTATCCCCATTTGACAGATGGGTACTCTAAAGCTCAAAGAGGTGAAATGGCTTGCCCCAGGCCATGTGGTTCATAAACAAAGAGCTGTGATTTGGACACCAGTTTATCTAGTTCCAAGCCAATGCCAGAGAACAGCATGCCCCGGTATCTCAATGTGCAGGGCCCCGAGTGAAACCCTGCCCAGAGTGAAACCCTGCCCAGCCCACGGCATGCTACACACTGCCCAAGGATGCAGGCGCCTGCAATCACGTGATGTCACCAGCCTCTCCAACATACCAATCAATGACTTTCTCTTCCTCAGACCTTGGGGCCTGGAAGAAGGGCCCAGGATGGAAACAGAACTCACCTGGCTGAGCAGCCAGGGGTGGTCCTGCAGCAGGCGGGCCCAGTCTGTGTCAGGGGTGACCCGGGCATACTTGAACCGATTCTGGATGGCTGAGGTGGTACAGATGAACTTGTAAAGAAGTTCTTTGCCAGTCTGTTCAGAAATGGCCTTGGCTGACATGGCTGCAAGAGGGGCGTGCTCTACCTGTCGGGAAAAGAAGAGTTGGAAGCAAGAGGGTAGGGCCCCAGAGGTCCTGTCTTCCCCAGCAGGGTAGACTGACGCCCAGTTGTGGCCACTCAATAAAACCAGATCTCAGCTTTTCTCAAGAGGGTGACAGTCGCCAGGCTCGGTGGCTTAGCCTGTAATCTCGTACCTTGGGAGGCTGAGATGAGTGGATTGCCATTGCCTGAGCCCGCGGGTTTGAGACCCGCCTGGGCAACTTGGTGAGACATCATCTCTACAATAAATCAAAAATTAGCCAGGCATGGTAGCACGTGCCTGTAGTTCCTGCTACTTGGAAGGCTGAGGCGGAAGAATCGTCGGAGCCCAGTAGGTCAAGGCTGCGGTGGCCAGGAGCGGCCACTGCACTCCAGTCTGGGCGACAGAGTGAGACTCCAACTCAAAAAAAAAAAAAAAAAGAGGGTGACAGTGCCATCGTGGCTCATGCCTGTAATCCCAGCACTTTGGGAGGCGGAGGCGAGAAGATTGCCTGAGTTCAGGGGTTCGAGACCAGCCTGGGCAGCATGGCAAGATCTCATTTCTACAATTAAAAAAAAAAAATTAGCTGAGCGGTGGTGCACACCTGTAGTCCCAGCTACTTGGAAGGCTGAGGCAGAGGATCACCTGAGCCCAGCAAGTCAAGGCTGTGGTGGCTGTGATTGTCCCACCATATTCCAGCCTGGGCGAGAGAGTGAGACTCCAACTCAAAAAAAAAAAGGAAGAAAGGGTTGTCCCAGCAGGAGAGATGGAAGGAAGATTTCAAGCAGCAGTTTCACCAGCAGAGGTAGAAGATCCAGCTGAGAAAAACAAAGATAGCATTTGCCCAGGGCCTCTGGCCTCAGCCCTGCGTCTACACCCTCCAGGCAAACTAACTTTCCCACAACCATATCCATCTTGAAGCAAAAGGCACTTCATAGGGGAGGGCAGGAATGCCAGTGTTTTGACCCAAATCTGAGGGCTGGTCCCACCAGAGGTGAGCACACAGACTGAGACACACCTTTCTCTTTTCCAACCAGAGCAGGGCCGCAATTGTAAAAGGCTGGCCTTGCTCTCCCTACAAGTTCCATCACCTAGAATCACCCACACATACACTTACATAGCAAGTTTACTTAGCCTCCAGCAGGATCACCCCCCCAGGTCCTGGGAAGGAGGGAAGGAGGGGAGGAGGGGAGGAGGGGAAGAGGGGAGGGGAGGGGAGAAGGAGGGAGGAAGGCCATCTCAAAGCTCTCTTCTCTTGTACACTAGCCTCCCAACCAAGTAAGGAACAGACACAGGGTGGAGAAATCTGACCTTAAGTACATCCCACCCACCCTACTGAGTCATCCAGCTGCTAATTTATTAAAACACAACCCGCTAAGCAAAACAGAGGCCTCTCTGGGGACCACCCTGGACCAGTCACTTCTAACTGAGCCAGAGCGGGAGGAGGAAGCAGATACCATCTTCAGTCATGCGTATTAAGAAATATCTCATATAAGTCCTGCAAGACACCGAGATTCATACTCTGCTTCCTGGATGAAGAATAAAAGCTCAGAGGGGTTAGAATAATTTGTTCAAGAAGCCTACCTAATCATCAGCAGGGTTGTGACCCAAGACTTGAACCCCAGCCACCTTATACTTGGCTCTCCAGAAAAATTCACACCGGCCCAAGAAGCAGGCCTGTGTGCTGTTTTCATGTCTAAGACCCTGAGATGAGAATTTCTTTACCTCCCCTCCCACCACCTTGTCTGAATACCCATTCTCTCAGGAGTGAGCTGGGGAAGCATATGGGGAAGGGGTATACAGGAAAGAAAACCAAGTCATGTGGGCCAAGAGCTTGGCCAAATCAAGAAGTCACTCTTGGCCAGGAGCAGTGGCTCACACCTATAATCCTACTACTTTGGGAGACCGAGGTGAGAGGATTGCCTGAGCCCACAGGCTCCAGATCAGCTTGGGCAACTTGGTGAGACCTCATCTCTACAATAAATAAAAAAATTAGCTGGACATGGTGACACAGACCTGTAGTTCCAGCTATTTGAAAGGCTGAGGCAGAAGGATCACCTGAGCCCAGCAGGTCAAGGTTGCAGTGGCCGTGAGCGTGCCACTATACTCCAGCCTGGGTAACAAAGTGAGACTCTGACTCAAAAAAAAAAAAAAGACTCCTGTCTCTCCCGCAAAGGCCCAGAAGCAAAGCTAAGGAGAAAAAAAGCCAAGTACAAATCAAGGAGGGTAGAGTTAAGGAACTGGCTGGCTTGCACACATAGCCCAGGGAACGCCAACTCTGCACCCCAAGTTGGCTAGGTTGGTGGGGCTTCAAGTTCTAATCCTGGCTTGGCTGGCTCAGTCTCCAAGATAGTCTCTAGCTCAGCACAATGGGCGTATTCAGCCTGGTGTCTAGCCCAAAGTGGAGTAGCTGGGAAGGGGCTCAGAAGATATACTCTCTTTTCTGGCCTTTCCCTGGAATGACTTGTGACTCCTTCTCAATATTATTTTCTGAAGGAGACACCCCCGCGAGCCCCACTGCCCTACGGTCCTCCACCCCCCACCCACTCCATTTCCCAACCTTCTTGACTAAGACCAGAAAAACTGGTCCTGAAATGGAATGGGTACACCCCCCCAAACCCCTCCCAAACAGAGTGCAGCCCCAGGTAGATGAAGCAGAGAGAGAGAAGGGGGCAGAGCTGACCACCCTCAGCTGTTCAGACACCTTCAGCAAGAGCTCCAGGAGAAAGGAAGCCTCTTGGCTAAGTCTCTCCAGAAGAAGCCTGCCGCTCCCAGTACAATAGTCACTGAATCTGGCACCTCCCCAAACAGACACAAGACCCAACTTTGGAAAGGACAAGGGAAAGAAAGGGGACCTTCTGCAACTGAAAAAAAAACAATCACAATTTCCTTGAGTCCTTGATCAAACCTCAGGTAGAGTCCATCTCCATAGGGTCTTGGGAAGGAGGCTGGGAAAGAAGATTAACAGGGGGAGGTACAGGACAGAAAATAAGACCTGCCAGTTTACCAGACAAGAGATTTGCCACCAGAGCACTTTGGCTCAGACAGGGAAGGTCGAGACAAAGAATTTATACAACAGAATAAATGGGCAGAGAAAATTTGGCCTCTGCGTATTCACCAACGCAGGGTGAGAAGGCAACAGGCTCCCAGATTCACAGAGGGGACACTCCAGGGACAGAGATCACAACCCGAACTGTTCAATGGGGTCTTGTCTCACCAAAGCAACGGCTCTTAACCTCTTTGAGGTCTCAGACTTTTTTGAGACTCTGAGGAAAAGCCCAGAAAAATGTGCATACACCCAATCGTGCGTATCATTTCAAGCTGCTCCCTGGGACTATGATCTGATGGTGCACAGGCTGTACACCAGTTAAGAACATTTGCTCTAGGGACAATGAGACTTAAAGTGCATACCACTCTCGGCTGGAGACCCCCCAGAGTCATAGGCTGCCTCTCCAGTAGCTGAATATGCTGCCAAATTGGTGACAGAAGGTTAGGTGGGGCTTGGACCCAAGAACTGTTACCTGGTAAGAGGTTAAATTTGTAAACCATGTGGGGGAAACCAGTCAAGGAACCTAAGAACACGCACATACACACACTCTCTAAGGGAGGGGCCTTCTGAGCTGAATGGGGTCTTTTTTGCAGAGCAAGTGGCCCAGGCTTGAGTTCACTCCCAGCAGCCACTGGGAGGAGCAGCCACAGGGAAGACTGAATGAAAGGAGACTGCTCTCCAGGATGTACCCCTGGGACACAGCCTGGGGACAGGAGTCACTGGGGATGCTTCTTAGGGTCTCTCTCTGGGAGGGTCAAAACACTCATCTCAAGGTTCGTACCTGCAGTACTGGATTTTTGTTTTTGTTTGTTTTTGTTTTTTGAGAGAACAGGCAAGCCCTGGAGTAAAGGGGCAGAATTCGTGAGCACCCCTACTGCAACAAGCATACTGTCAGAATGGGGATGGAGACAACAGCTGTCCAGTGCCTGAGGGCTCTTCTCAACACCACCCCCCAAGCTTTGGGGAACGTGAAAATTACCCCTCTGGGCAGCTGGGGCCTACCAGATATCCCCCACTCAACATTTCAGAAATCCAAAGAGCAGAGCAAAGTTATAGGATGGAGAGGAGAAAGAGGAGGAGGAAGAGACTAGCAAACTGACCAGTGCTGGGCACTCCTCCCTGCTTCCAAAATCCCCTTCCCAAGCAGACCCCCAGGATCCCCCTAAGGACAGAACTCCTTGGTACGGCATGACATCTGCCAAGGTTGGAGAGGGCAGCAGGCGCCGGGACTGGCCCTCTGCCAGACTCGACAGGAGGGCGGCGGCAGCATCCTCTCCCCCCCCC
>NW_007258889.1:143144-144829 GCF_000164805.1 Carlito syrichta | reverse complement strand
CGGCCGGCGAAACGGTCGCCTGCACTCACCTCTCGGCGAAAGTCCGCGCGCGGCGCTCGCTCCGCAGGCCCAACTCACCCCCCACAGCCCGGAGCGCTCCAGCCGCCGGCTGCCGCCCGGAATCCGGCTTTTGTCCCGGCCCAGGCCGGCTTCCCCCCGCCCCCATCGGCTCACGGCAGGAGCGGCCCCGCGATTGGTCGGGCTCATGCGTTCCCTAGCCTGAGGGCCAAGGCTCCTCCCAATTCGTTGCCGGCGTGGCCGCGCCCCGAGGGCCGCGTCCGGGGCTGCTGGGACTTGTAGTCCCGCAGGCCCGTCCGCCACACACGGCCGGGGCGGGGCCGGGGGCGGGGCCTCGAGTGGGGAGATGGGCCGGGCTACGCCGGGAGCAGAACGCACGGGGCTGGGGGCCGTGGCCTGATCTCTGTCGGGGCTGGGCTGACTGCCACTCCGGCAGGGGAATTGGAGGAGGGAGGGGGGTTGTTAGCTCTACTGGCTGTGCTTTGGGACCCGGAGTCCCCTTCCTTCCTCCCGTAGGAGAAATTGACGTCCGCATCCCGGCCGCGTGTGATCGGCCACGCCAAACCCGGTTGCTTAAACCCTCTTTTTAAGCAGTCGTGGCTGACCGCTTTGCTATTCACACTTGGCGTCTCCCTGGACCCTCCTCGTGGAGCTGGTGGGGCGCGGCTGAGGGCCGAGGCCCACAGAGCCCACTTTCCCAGGTGGAAGGGGCGGGGTCGCGGTGAGGAATCGGGGCTAGGAGGATGCCAGTCCCAGCGCCTCCGTCTCACCTGCTCACCTCATGGATCAGGGCGCAGCTGGGAAGTCAATGGGAGATTCTAGCACAGGGCCGAGGCCATCGCAGCCAGTCTCTGGCTCCCACCCAGCTCTAGGCTTAGACACTGGAACGAACTGACGGCCGTCTCTCCCTTCTCCACTACCTGTGAGACAGACCATATTTTCCAAACCGAAAACTGGGACACCTAGTCTGTCAGGTGCTGAGGACATTGTGGGGCAGAACATGTAAAATCAGACAATCCCAGAAATCAGGAGATATATATATATATATATATATAATTTATTTTTTGAGTCCGAGTCTCACTCTGTCACACAGGAGGGAGTGCAGTGGCACGCTCATGACCACCACAGCCTCAACCTGCTGTGCTCAGGCGATCCTTCTACCTCAGCCTACCAAGTAGCTGGAACTACAGGTGTGTGCCACCATGCCCAGTTAATTTTTTTTTAAATTTATTGTAGAAAAGAGGTCTCGCCATGTTCCCCAGGCCAATCTTGAACCTGTGGGCTGAAGCAGTCCTCTCACCTCCACCTCCCAAGGTGCTAGGATTACGGATGTGAGCCACAGCGCCCGGCAGGACGTATGGACATTCTGGAGCCTGCCCACTGCACCCTGATCCTGTAGGTCTTCTGAGCTGCTCTCTGAACCTAACAGCTGTCCAACTCCAGGAAGGAGGTCAGAATCAGCCACTGACCAGCTCCCGTGAAGAGGTCAGCCCAGGGTGCAGAAAGTCAGCAGGTCTGTGCCCTTGCCAGGCACTTCGGATCATATTCACACTGCAACAATGTCAACAATGTTGCAACACTTGTGGGCAAAAACTTCTCCAAGCCCTCCCCTCAACTCTGTGGCGGCCAGGAGTGGGATAGCTGAAATATTTTTTTTTTTTTTTTGG
>NW_007258889.1:121303-142659 GCF_000164805.1 Carlito syrichta | reverse complement strand
AGCCACTGCACTCCAGTCTGGGCAACAGAGTGAGACTCCAACTCAAAAAAAAAAAGAGAACATAAAACTAGCAGAATATTTGACTTTGTTTTTGTAAAACGAATCTATCAGTGTCTGGTTTGGTGAAAGCTGTCGTAAGTCTTATTGAGTTCTCAAGGTGCTCATCAGAAATGTTTGTTCAAGTTTTGCTCTCTGTGTGCTTCATCACTGAAAACAGCTGCTCACACAAGTATGTGCTGCCAGAAAGCAGTGTCATGAATAAGGTGGGATCGTGAACTTCAAAATGGAGCTACGCATGGGGTTGCAAAGAAAATAAATGCTAAAAAACACATGATGTTAAAACATTGTGTGGGGGGGCAACCCCCTTAGTTCCTTCTCACTGTGGGAGTTTTTCTGTTTTCTCAATAAATCCTGAATTCTAAAAAAAAAAAAAAAGATTTTGTGGTGACACATGACTAGCTGTCCTGGGCTGCATGCAGCCCAGGATCTGGGCTTTGGGTTGGCCATGCCTGCCCTAGAGAGTCTCCGACCATTCATGGATTGGGCTCCACCCCTACCAAACCCCTCCCCAAATAGCACAAATCTCAGTGAAGGGTGTCCTCTCCCTAGGTGAGGAAAATACCTCCTATGAAGCTACTCCATTTCTGGCCTTGGAGGACGGAAGACCCTGGTCAGGGAGCCTCTCCGGTGCCACAGCAGTTAACCTTCAGGTTAGAAAGCTACATTCCTGGGGAAACAGGCATCCTGGTGGAACATAAAATGTAACAAGCATAGCTGGGCATGGTGGCACCTGCCTGTAATTCCAGCTACTTGGAAGGCTGAGACAGAAGGATTGCATGAGCCCAGCAGGTCGAGACTGCGGTGGCTGTGAGCATGCCACTGCACTCCAGTCTGGGTGACAGAAAAGAAAAAAAAAGGCCAGGCGTGGTGGCTCAAGTCTATAATCCCAGCACTTTGGGAGGCTGAGGCGAGAGGATTGCCCGAGTCCAGGCTGGGCAATTTGATGAGACCTCGTCTCTTCAATAAATCAAAAAATTAGCTAGACATGGTGGTGCATGTCTATAGTTCCAGCTACTTGGCAGACTGAGGCAGAAGGATTGCCTGAGCCCAACAGGTTGAGGCTGCGGTAGCCGTGAACGTGCCACTGCACTCCAGCCTAGGTGACTCCAACTCAAAAAAAAAAAAAACCTCAATAAAAATGTGAAATGCGCTTGCCCTTTGCCCCAGCAATTTCGTTATTTTTTTTTTTTTTTTTTTTTTGGAGTTGGAGTCTCACTCTGTCACCAAGACTGGAGTGCAGTGGCCGCTGCCGGTCATTGATTTTTGATTTATTGTAGAGATGAGGTCTTGCCAAGTTGCCCAGGTGGGTCTCGAACCCACGGGCTCAGGCAATCCACTCACCTTGGCCTCCCAAAGCGCAGGATTACAGGCTGAGCCACCGAGCCCAGTCGTTTTTAACTATTTATCCTTCAGACATATTTGCATGTGTGCTTGAAGACAGGGATCTTTCTTTTCTTCATTGCTGCATTTACGGCAGTTTAAATAGGACTGGTGCATAATAGGCACTCAGTAAATGTTTGCAGAACGATTGGTTATGTATGCCCTCCATTTGGGTGTTGCTGGACCCAAGTTTGAGTATTCCTGGCCAAGAGCAACAAGAAAGTAACTGTCCGGGGAGAGGGAAAGAGCAGCTGGCCAGAGGGTCCATGAGCCACCCCTGAGGTTTTCCAGTTCTCTTGGTGGTTCCATTCCAGGTCTCTGTCCCCAACACCCCATGCCCTTTGCAGATGTGCATCTGCCCCAAATTAATCAAGCGAGGCCCCATCTTTTTTTTTTTCTTTTATTTTTTTTGAGAGACAGAGTCTCACAATGTTGCTCAAGCTGGAATGCAGTGACCTGATCATAGCTTACTGCAGCCGTGAATTCCTGGGCTCAGGCAATCATCCTACCTCAGCCTCCCAAGTAATTGGGAGGACAGGTATGCATCACCACACCAGGCTAATTTTTACTTTTTTTTTTTTGTAGAAATGAGGATCTTGCTACATTACCCCTGCTGGTCTCACACTCCTGGTCTCAAGCAGTCCTCCCACCTCAGCCTCCCAAATGCTGCAATTACAGGTGTGAGCCACCATGCCCTGCCTCCAGTTGATGATTTTCTGCTTATGTAGAGTATCCAGTTTGAAACCCACCTCTGTCCTTGCCCAACACAGGAGCTCCCAGCAGAGCCTGGACACGATCCACCTTGCACCACTTGCTCTCGCCCAGTGCTGACCAGCCTCCCCTTGGAGCCAACTGCCCACGTTTCCTGGGGAGGCTCCCTGCCACTGCAGCCTCGACCTACTGGGCTCCAGCAATCCTTCCACCTCAGCCTTCTGAGTAGCCGGAATTACAGGCACGCGCTACCACGCCGGGATCCCCCCTCTAATCCCAGAGGATGCTGGCCCCAGGGATACTGTAGGGCAGCAGTCATCTCTCTGGGGATGCAGTGTCTGCATTCAGGGATTGAAGGTTCTCCAGGCAACCCAACCAGCTCCAGACTGGCCCCTTCCCGGCATTATCTGCACTCCACCCTCACCCCCTCAAATACTGCCACCTTTCCTCCCTCCTCTTTCAGGAAGAGCCTGTGCAGCCCCTCCCCCACACAAATCACTCCCCCTTGACTTTTACATATGTCATGTTTACCCTCACCTCTGAATGAGTTTATTATTTTTGCCTCTTGTCTGTCTTTGCCATGTTTTATGTTTGCAAAGTATTTCAAGCACAGGCAGGAGCAGAGGTCATGGTGTACAGATACGAGTTGACTGCCTCTGAAGAGGCCCAAGTCTCTACCCAACACCAATCTTTAGGGTCTAGGAGGCCAGACATGGTGGCTCATGCCTGTAATTCCAGCACTCTGGGAGGCCAAGGTGAGAGGATTGCTTAAGCCCAGGAATTTGAGACCAGCTTGGGCAACATAGCCAGACCTCATCTCTACAGAAAAAAAAAAAAAAGACAAAAATTGGCCAAGCATGGTGGCATGCACCTGTGGTCTCAGCTACTCAGGAGGCTGATGTGGAAGGATTGCCTGAGCCCAGGAGGTCAAGGCTACAGTAAGCCATGATTGTGCCATTGCACTCCAGCCTGGACGACAGAGTGAGACTCTGACTCAAAAACAAAAATAAAAACAAAAAAGAATCTTGACTGTTGTGTTGAGAAAGGGTTGGGGGATGGGTAGAAAAGGAAACCCAGTTAGGAGGATATTGCAGTAATCCTGGAGGGAGATGCTGGGGGCTCACACCAGGGTACTAACAGTGAAGGCAACAGACCTGAGAAGGGAGCTGTCACTGGGCAGGGACCTCTCAGGGAGTCTCCTGCTGGCAATATGTTTCTTGACTTACCTGTGTGATGATTACTTGGGTGTTCATTTAATCATTATTTATTAAACTGCACATGTATGCTTTATGTATGTTTCTGTGCCTATGTCCTACTTCACAATAAAAGAAGAAATAAAGAGGTAACATGGGAAACCCAGATATTAATGGCTAAGACAGGTTGGAAAACAATTCCAGTTCTTTTTTTTTTTTGAGTCAGTCTCACTCTGCTGCCCAGACTGGAGAGCAGTGGCAAGACCACAGCTACCGCAGCCTCAACCTGCTGGGCTCAGGTGATCCTTCCACCTCAGGCTTCCAAGTAGCTGGGACTACAGGCACATGCCACTACATTTGGCTAATTTTTTTTTTAATTTATTATAGAGACGAGATCTAACCAAGTTGCCCGGGCTGGTCTTGAACCCCTGAACTCAGGCAATCCTCTAACCTCTGCCTCCTAAAGTGCTGAGATTACAGGCATGAACCATCGTGCCTGGCCCAATTCCATTTCTTTTTACTCTGTTAATCCAACCCAAGGCATGGATCCCAGTGCAGTATCCTGGTGCTGTGGCCTGGGGCAAACATTGCCACCTCTCTTAGCCTCTGTGTTTCATCTATGGAACCAGGAAGACACTGGCTGGCTCTCTCCCTAGCCAGAGTGTTGTGAAGATCACAAAGTGCTTTATAAACTGCCAAAAAGCACACATTATGATTGCTAATTTATTGTGCGTGCGTGTGTGTGTGTGTGTGTGTGTGTGTGTGTGTGATTTTTTTTTTTTTTTTTTTTCAGTTGGAGTCTCACTCTGTTGCCCAGACTGGAGTGCAGTGGCCGCTCCCAGCCACCACAGCCTCGACCTGCTGGGCTCCAGTGATCCTTCCGCCTCAGCCTTCCAAGTAGCTGGAACTACAGGCGCGTGCTACCACACCCAGTTAATTTTTTGACTTATTGTAGAGATGAGGTCTCACCAAGTTGCCCGGGCAGGTCTCGAACCCACGGTCTCAGGCAATCCACTCACCTCAGCCTCCCCAAGGCGCGGGATTATAGGCTGAGCCACCAAGCCTGGCTTGAGAGAGAGATTTTAGTTTGGGGTCTCACTCTGCCGTCCAGGCTGGAGTGCAGTGACATGATCATAACAATCACAGTGACATGATCACGACAATCACAGCTCACTGCAGCCTCGACCTCCTGGGCTCAGGTAATCTTTCTGCCTTAGCCTTCCAAGAAGCTGGAACCACAGGTACACACCACCATGCCCAGCTAATTTTTGGATTTATTGTAGAGACAAGGTCTGGTCAAGTTACCCAGGCTGGTCTCGAACTCCTGGGCTCAGGCAATCCTCTCGCCTCCACCTGTCTGTCTTCTTTCACTCAGCATAATTATTTTGAGATTTAGCCATATTATGCACGTATCAGTCATGTATTCTTTATCTTGTTAAGCAGTATTTCATTACATGGATAAGCTACAATTTGTTTATTCATTCACCAGCTGGTGAACGTGTTTCCAGTTTGGGGCTATTACAGGCAAGAATGTTGAGAATGTTCATGTTTTTAACTGGGCGTGGTAGTATACACCTGTAGTTCCGGCTACTTGGAAGGCTGAGGTGGAAGGATCGCTGGAGCCCAGTAGGTCGACGCTGGGGTGGCCATGAACATGCCACTGTACTCCAGCCTGGGTGACAGAGTGACACTCCAACTCAAAAAAATAAAATAAAAGAATGTTCATGTTCAAGTCTTTATGTGGACATATGCTTTGATTTCCTGTGGGTAAATTCCTAGGGGTTGAATGCCTGAATCATATGGTAAGTGTACACTAACTTTTTTAACTTGTTGAGAGGCTGCCAAACTGTTTCCCAAAGTAGTTATAGCATTTTACATTCCCATAAGGAGTAGAGGAGAGTTCCAGTTACTTGACTGGCTCGCCAATACAAGGTGAAGTCAAGGCCAGTCTTTTCTTTTTGGAGTCAGCTGTTGCCCAGGCAGGAGTGCAGTGGCACGCTCATGGCCACCGCAGCCTCGACTTGCTGGGCTTAGGTGAGCCTTCCACTTTAGCCTTCCAAGTAGCTGGAACTACAGGTGCATGCCACCACGCCCAGCTAATTATTATTTTTTATTTATTGCAGAGAGGAGGTCTCACCAAGTTGACCAGTCTGGTCTTGAACACTGGGCTCTGGCAATCCTCTCACCTCAGCCTCTCAAAGTGCTAGGATTACAGGCATGAGCCACTGCACTGTTTTCAGTCTCAGTCTTTTTTTTTTTTGTAAAGACATTCTAGTAGGTGTATAGTGGTATCTTGTTGTGGTTTTTAATTTGTATTTTTCCTAGTGACTAATGACTTTGAGGATCTTTTCATGTATGAATTGTTCATCCCTAAATCTTCTTTAGTTAAGTAAGTATTCAAATCGTAGTAGTTTTAAAGTCCCTTTATGTATTGTAGATACAAGTTGTCAATGTGTTTTGCCAATATTCCATGCCAGTCTATGGCCAGCCTTTTAATTTTACAGTTAACAGTGTCTTTCGAAGAGCAAAGGATTTCCATTTTGATGAAGTCAAATTTTTCTTTTTCATGCTTTTTTGTGTCTCATTATTTTCATCTATTTTTTTCTAATTTTAACCTCTTACATTTAAGTATTCCTTTGTTAGCCGGGCTCGGTGGCTCAGCCTGTAATCCCACGCCTTTGGGAGGCTGAGGTGAGTGGATTGCCTGAGCCAGCCCAGGCGGGTCTCGAACCCACAGGCTGGCTCAGGCAATCCACTCACCTCGGCCTCCCAAAGTGCTGGAATTACAGGCTGAGCCAACGAGCCCAGTCAATTTTTTTTTTGAGTCGGAGACTCACTCTGTCACCCATGGCCACCAAAGCCTTGACCTGATGGGCTCAGGTGATCCTTCTGCCCCATCCTTCCAAGTAGCTGGAACTACAGGTGAGAGCTACCACGCCTGGCTTATTTTTTGATAAGTAGAGATGAGGGCTCACTAAGTTGCCCAGGTTGGTCTCAAACCTGTGAGCTCAGGCAATTCGCTTGCCTCCGTCTCCCAAAGTGCTGGGATTACAGGCTTGAGCCACCGCGTCCTGCCCATTTAAGTATTTCTAATCAACTTTGGTATATAGTGTGACGTAGTAATCAAGGTTTTTGTTTTTTCCATATTGCTAACTGTTCAAATACCAAATGTGGAAAAGACTATTCTTTCCTGGCCAGGCACAGTGGCCTAGGCAAAAGGATTGCTTGAGCCCAGGAGTTTGAGACTAGCCTGCGCAGCATAGTGAGCCAGGATCGTGCCACTGTACTCCAGTCTGGGCGACAGAGTGAGACGGTGTCTCAAAAAAAAAAAAAAAAGATGTCAAACTCAATGTTATTTTCCATGCAAATCCTCACATCCCTGAGGGTTCTATTATTTTCATATTCATTTGGCAAGTGGCACATTCGAGGCTCTGGGCCCTTACATGCCTCGCGCAGGGTCACGCAGTTAGTAAGTGACTGGCGTCAGCACAACCTGTGTAAGCTCACTCCGAGCCCAAGGCTCTCTCCCCCTAAAGGGCCACACAGTCTTGCCATGTCTGCCTTATTCCTATTTGGAACTTTGCCTCCCACTCTCTTCCTGTTTTCTGGACTTCCTTTCACGTGGCAGCCCCGGAGAAACACTGATGGAGCGTGCACCAGCAAACACTGGAGAGCTCGGGCTCCCTGCAGCCGCCCTACAGCCGCCGGCCACGCGTTCACCACTCCCAGGCCGTGTGAGCCGCAGCCCTGGCGCATGCGCACGACGGGCGCTTCCTACCGGGAGCCGCTCCCGCAGGAGCCAGGGGCGGGACCGGAAGTCGCTCCTAGTCTCCTGGTTGCTAGGAGACGGAGCCGCGCAGCGGTCCCTTGGCTTCGTTCCCTCTGTTCCTTGGCGTTAGCGTCTCCGTCTCCGGTCACCATGTCGGAGCCCGAAGGCGAGAGCTTGCGAAGCACCTTCCCCTCTTACATGGCGGAGGGCGAGCGGCTCTATCTATGCGGAGAATTCTCCAAAGCCGCCCAGAGCTTCAGCAACGTGAGTCGCGCTCTGAACCCATCCGTCGCCTGTCACCACTTTGGACTACAGATGACACTGAGGCCGCGATAGTGTCTAGAGAACCCTATTGTTTCTGTTATTTACAATTTCTTTTTAATTTTAATTTATTTATTTTTATTTATTTTTTGAGTCAGAGTCTCAGTCGCCCAGACCAGAGGGCAGTGGCACACTCATGGCCACCGCAGCCTCAACCTGCTGGACTCAGGCCATCCTTCCACTTCAGCCTTTCAAGTAGCTGGAACTACAGGTGTGTGCCACCACGCCCGGCTAATTTTTTTTACTTATTGTGGAGACGAGGTCTTGCTATGTGGCCCAGACTGGTCTCAGGCAATTCTGTCTCCTCAGCCTTCCAAATTGCTGGGATTACAGGTGTGAGCCACTGTGCCTGGCTAGTTTTTATTTTTATGGCAATGGAGAGTCTCACTAAGTTGCCCAGGCTGATCTCATACTCCTGGCCTCAAATGATCTTCCTGCCTTGGCCTCCCAAAGTGCTAGGGTTACAGGCATGAGCCACAAAGCTCGACCTATTCATTGGTTCTTGACTGATATACCACTATTACACATAAGCCCATGCTTGGTCATCTTCTAGCAGTTCCTACTTGCGTTCTATTCTCTGCGATAATAGTAACCTCTTCCTATACTTTCACTTGCATGTTTTGCCACTAACTGGACTTTTTCCACAGAGCAGCCTCAGTGTCCCATCATTGGGCGACAGGTTGCATGAAGAAGCTGCAATATCTGTGGCATACGGTTGTTCATAAAGGGTGGTCAGTAAGTAATGTTACTATAGTGACCTTAGTAAAAGTTGTACCACCCCACCCTAAGGGGATTGGGTGGTCTGGGGATACCAGGCACATGCCTACAGGCAGCACAAGCCTAGGAGGGTGAAACTGTTACTACTGCATTTTATAGATGAGGAAACATACAGAAATTGAGGAAATAGATATGGAAATTGAGCAACTTCCTCAAGGTCCCTGAACTAGCATGTGGCAGCAGAAGGACTCAAAGCCAGGCAGTCAGAGTCCAATGCTGAGGTGCTAATCACCACAGTACACATCCACACAAGTCAACTGTAAGATGTTCTTATGACAACTTTTTATTTTATTTTATTTTTTTGAGTTGGAGTCTCACTCTGTCACCCAGACTGGAGTGCAGTGGCATACTCCCAGCCACTGCAGCCTCAACCTGCTGGGCTCTGGCGATCCTTTAGCTTCAGCCTTCCAAGTAGCTGGAACTACAGGCACGTGCTGCCACGCCCAGCTAATTTTTAATTTGTTGTAGAGATGAGGTCTCGTCAAGTTGCCCAGGTGGGTCTCAAACTCACGGGCTCAGGCAATCCACTCACCTCAGCCTCCCAAAGTGCTGGGATTACAGGCTGAGCCACCGAGCCCAGCCTTTATTTTATTTTTTTGGGTTTGGAGTCTCATTCCGTTGCCCAGGCAACTGGAACTATAGGCGCACACTACCACGCCCGGCTGTTTTGATTTTTACTGTAGAGTGCTGGGATTACAGGCTGAGCCACTGAGCCTGGCCAATTTCTTTTTATTTAAAAAAAAAAAAATTATAGAGCAGGATGCAGTGGCTCATGTCTGTAATCCCAGCACTTGGGGAGGTCAAGGTAAGAGGATTGCCTGAGCCCACGGGTTTGTGACCAACCTGGGTGATTTGGCAAGACCTCACCTCTAAAAAAAGGAAAAAAAAAAGTTAGAATATTTTTGAGACAGGATCCTGCTGTGTTGCCCAAGCAGTGCAGTGGTATGATCACAGCTCACTGCAGCCTCCATTTTCTGGGCTCAAGCGATCCTCCAGCCTCAGTTTTTCAAGTAAGCTGGAACTATAGGCATGTGCCACCACAGCTGTCTAATTTTTAAAGTTGTTTTTTTTTTTTTGAGTTGGAGTCTCACTCAGTCGCCCAGGCTGGAGTGCAGTGGCACACTCACGGCCACCCTAGCGTCAACCTGCTGGGCTCCGGCGATCCTCCTACCTCAGCTTTCCATGTAACAGGAACTGCAGGCATGCACTACCACACCCGGCTAATTTTTGATTTGTTGTAGAGACGAAGTCTTGCCAAGTTGCCCAGGCTGGTCTCAAACCCACGGGCTCAGACAGTCCACTCACCTCGGCCTCCCAAAGTGCTGCTGGGGTTACAGGCTTGAGCCACCATGTGCAGTCTCTTATGATAACTTATTTTGCTACAAATGACCCACTTCTTATTCCAAATAGAGTGGTAGGGCAGCCTCTACTCAGTCACAAGACTCTTTCTAAAGTCAAACTTCTCACATGCCACCCAGAGTCCTTATCAGTCACTGATCACACATCCTACACCAGGAATGATGAGCAGATGAGTAAAGAGTTGTGTCAGGAGCTCTGCCCAGCCACCACCCTCTTGCTGGATCATGTCCCATCAGGAGAAGCCCAGGCAGAGAGAGGAGATCACCCCAAGGGAAGGTAGCCTTGGGTGTGAAGCTGCCTTTTTTCAGGAAGGACAGTAGCTTCTTCCTCTTAGAAAAGTAGGCAGGTCTGAGCCAGGCACGGTGGCTCATGCCTGTCATCCCAACACTTTGAGAAGCAGAGATGAGAGGATCGCCTGAGTCCAGGGGTTTGAGACCAGCCTGGGCAACATGGCAAGACCTCGTCTCTACAATAAATCAAAAAAACTAGCCTGTTATGGCACATGGCTATAGTTCCAGCTACTTGGAAGGCTGAGCCAGAAGGATCACCTGAACCCAGCAGGTTGAGGCTGTCGTAGCCAGGAGCATGGCCCTGCACTCCAGGCTGGGTGACAGAGTGAGACTCCAACCAAAAAAAAGAAAGTAGGCAGATCTTAGAATCAGGTGGGTGCAGTTTGATGCCTCAGGAAGGACAGGACCCCACACGCATGATAATGATCTCAAACAGAAGCAGAAGAGACATGGGGAGTGAGAACCGCCTGACCCCATTCAGGGCCACAAGCACACCTCGGTGTTCCTGGCATTTTCTTTTTTGTTTGTTTGTTGTTGTTTTTTTGAGTTGGAGTCTCACTCTGTCACCCAGACTGGAGTGCAGGGGCACGCTCACAGCCTCAACCTGCTGGGCTCAAGCGATCCTTCTGCCTCAGCCTTCTAAATAGCTGGAACTACAGGCATGCACCAGTTAGTTTTTCTTGATTTATTGTAGAGATGAAATCTTGCCATGTTGCCCAGACTGTTCTCAAACCCCTGGGCTCAGGCAGTTCTCTTGCCTCGGCCTCCCAAAGCGCTAGGATTACAGGCATGAACCACTGCACCCGGCCTTTGTTTTCCTCGCATTTTCATCTGAGTCCCCTGAAAGAGTGATTGCTTGTGATGAGCTACATAGAAAGAGAAGGCTCGTGGGATGGTAAACCCACAGTGCATGTTGCCCTGAGTTCTCTTTTTGTTTACCTTCAGAATACTTAGCCTTTGACTTTGCTTCAGGCATGCCATGCAGCCATTTCTGGTCTGTGGCTGAGTTGAGTGTTCACAAAACATCCTGTGCTCTACTGCTGTGTGGCCTGGGGGCTCCCAGGCTCACATGAGAGGTCAGTGTGTCCACAGAGTCCTGTATTCCATGTCTCTGCCTGGGCTTCCGCGGTAGCTGTGATTTGCTCTTGTTTGGCAGGCAGATCAGCAAGGTAGCGAAGTGGAGCCCAGTGCCATGTTGCCTTGGGCCTGATGGGATGCAGAGGCCTGCTTACTACCTGAGGCCCCTCAAAGCTTTGCAGAGGGTCTGTGCCACTCCTTCCGTTGGGCTCCTGCCCTGCTCTTCATGGTACCCACCACCCTGGGTGGTTCCTTCCTCAGGCTCTTCACCTTCAGAATGGAGATAAGAACTGCCTGGTTGCCCGCTCTAAGTGCTTCCTGAAGATGGGAGACTTGGAGCAGTCCCTGCAGGATGCTGAGGCTTCGCTCCAGAGTGACCCGGCTTTCTGCAAGGTGACTGCACAGTGGGAAGACTCAATCCTGTTTTCACCTTTGCCATCGCCTGCAGCGGCCTCGGTTCCAAGTAGTTGAAGAACCAGCCAGACTGCTTAGTGTTTACTGCTGTTTCCTCTCGAGAGGTCCCTTGGCTAGCCTGCCTATCGGACCCCAGCCTTGACCCTCACCTAGGACCTTTCTGTCCCACCACAGGTAGGGCCTGCAAGGCCTCTTGTGTCCGCACTGACTTGACCTTCTCTCCTTACAGGGGATTTTACAGAAGGCTGAGACACTGTACACCATGGGAGACTTTGAGTTTGCCTTGGTGTTCTACCATCGAGGCTATAAGCTGCGGCCTGACCGGGAGTTCAAAGTTGGAATACAGAAAGCCCAGGAAGCCATCAACAACTCTGTGGGCAGTGAGTGAGCTCAGGCCTGAGTCCTCATGCAGGGAGCCCTATAGTCTTTGGGTTGAGAGGAAGGCCTGGGCCAAGTGGGTGAGCAGCTGGCACCAGGCCTGCAGGGAGTCCACCTTGGCTTTGCCAACTGGGCTGCCCACTGGGAGGACCAGCTCTGGCCCACTGTCCTGGGCACTGTAGCACCAGGTCCTCCTTGAGCTGAAGAGAAGGACTGCTCCAGAGGAGGTCTGTCTCTAGCCTGGTGTCATAGGTAGAACGGGTAGCCCAGCCTCCCCCTGTCCCTGGCTTTCTCCCTCACCACCTGTGTGCCAAGGACTGTCTCACCCATTAGCTCTATGGAGGGAAGGAGGGAGGCAGGCGAGAGCTTGCCACTGTGGGTGGCAGAGTGAAGATATAGCCCGTGACCCAGGGCCTGGCGCCATTTGGAAATCTGGCTGCCTTGGCCTTGGGCTAGCAGGGCTGTCCAGCTTCCAGGAGAACGCTGGAAAACTGCACCGCTGGCCTGCTGGGCTGGCTCAGGACCAGCCTCGCCACAGCCTCCACCGTCCCCTGCCAAAAGCTGCCATTTCCACATAGACATATGCGACAGGTCGTGCCTGAGGCTGGGCTGAGCTAAGCCCCAGCTTCTGTCCTTGCAGGTCCTTCTTCCATTAAGCTGGAGAACAAGGGGGACCTGTCCTTCCTAAGCAAGCAGGCCGAGGTGAGTGCCCTGTGCTCCCGGCTGTGTCCCTCCAGGGAGGAGGCCGCATGTGCCTAGGACACGTGGGTCTCCATGACCCTCTCATCTGTGAGCAGTGAGCTCTGTCCCTCTGGGGAGCCGTGGGCTCCTGCCCTGCCTCCACAGGATTGTGGGAGCCCAGCTGGGGTCTGTCCAGGCATGCTCCTGATTTTCAGCCAACAAAGAGGTCCTGAAGTTGGAGGATCTGGGGCCAGAGAATCTGGGCTGTGTGGGTACATCATGCTCCTTGTTGAAGCTCTACGAGGAGTTGCTCCATTTTCCCAGAATTTGAAAGCCCAGCAGAAGCCGCATCCCATGAAACACCTCCTGCACCCTGCCAAGACAGAGCCTAAGCGAAAGGGCTCACTTAAGAGCCAGAGGACGGTCCGCCAGCTCCTGGGGGAGCTCTATGTGGACAAGGAGTACCTGGAGAAGCTCCTGCTGGACAAAGGTAAAGGCATGGTGGGGCCCTTGGGGAGAGGAGGCCTGGCTAGTTGCTTCAGGCATGAGCCAGAGGCAGGGCCTGGCACACAGTGTTAGCTTGCACAGACCTGCGAACAGACTGTTTTAGCATTCTCATTTCACAGATGAGGAAATGAGGCACAAACCAGCAGAAACTAAGGTCACACATAGGGAGGCAATGACATGACTTGTACTTGTTTTTTTGAGTTGGAGTCTCACTCTGCTGCCCAGACTGGAGTGCAGTGGCACACCCTTGACCTTCTGGGCTCTGGCGATCCTTCCACCTCAGCCTTCCGAGTAGCTGGACCCAAAGGCTTATGCCACCATGCCCAGCTAATTTTTTGATTTACTGTAGAGATGAAGTCCTGCCAAGTTGCCCAGGCTGGTCTTGAACCCCTGGGGTCAGGCAATCCTTTCGCCTTGGCCTCCCAAAGTGTTGGGATTATAGGCGTGAGCCACTGTGCCCAGCTTGTTTTGATTTTTTTAAGAGACAGGGTCTTGAGGTGAGAGGATTGCCTCTCTCACCTGGGTGACAGTGACACTCTGACTCAAAAAGGGGGAGGGGTGGGAAGCCTGAGCATGGGCCACCCTTGAATGAAATGCCTTTCCCCTAGAACTGGCTTCCTAAGGTTCCCTGCAGGGCCGTATGCAGGGACAGCCTTCCTGCTGGCCTGTCTCCTTGGTGACCCAGGCCTGAATGCCTCCCATCTCCAGAGGGCCTGCTGTGGAGGGGAGGGGTGGCCTGAACATAACCCTGCATGGCCTTGCAGCTTTGCTGCCTGCACTCACTCCGGCCAGGCGGCAGGCAGTCTTGGGCACACCCTCTGCCTCCCAGCATGCTCTGGGCCACTTGGCACCCAGGGAGTCACCGGGTACTGGTAGCCTGGCCAGGTCATGCATGAGACTCCGTCTTCTCTGAGGATACCGTGAGAGATGGGAAGCTGAGGGCTGGGGGCTTCCCAGGCTGTCCACCAGCTACCCTCATACCAGCTGCTCATATCTTGCCATAGGGGTCCGCCCCACAGAAGTGAAGGGGGCTCTGGCTGTGTCCGGGCCTGGAGAAGCCGCTGTGCCACCGCGCATGACGTTCTGCACTGTTCCACAGCTGCAGGCAGAGCACAAAAGGGCCTCACAGGGAGCCGGGCCAGAAGGGACGACTCCCTTATGGCTGGATGCCCTTGGCGACTCCTCATACCCTTCCCTGCAGACCTGATCAGAGGCACCGTGAAGGGTGGCCTGACCGTGGAGGACCTCATCATGACAGGCATCAACTACCTGGACACACGCAGCAACTTCTGGAGGCAGCAGAAGCCCATCTATGCCCGAGAGCGGGACCGGAAACTAATGCAGGAGAAGTGGCTGCGGGACCGCAAGCGCCACCCCTCGCAGACAACCCACTACATCCTCAAGAGCCTGGAGGACATTGATATGTGTGGGTGGAGCTCCCGGCCTGGCGGGGTGGGGTAGGCTGGGAGGTTGGAGCAGCAGAGCAGTCTCAGCTGGCCGAGAGGGGGCTGCCCTCACCCCCGACCCCTTCCCTGCCCAGTGCTGACCAGCGGCAACGCTGAGGGGAGTCTCCAGAAGGCCGAAAAGGTGCTGAAGAAGGTCCTGGAGTGGGACCAGGATGAGGTGCCCAACAAGGACGAACTGGTGGGAAACCTGCACAGCTGCATCGGGAACGCACAGATCGAGCTGGGCCAGATGATGGCCGCCCTGCAGAGCCACAGGAGGGACCTGGAGATCGCCCGGGAGCAGTGAGTCCTGGGCAGGCCGGGCCGCAGCCTCCAGGAGGGCCTGGGCTGCACCCTGCATGCCGGAGGGAGAGGCCTCTTTAAGTGGGGACCACCTGCCCAGGACCAGTGTAGGGCGCAGCCTGTTTGCTTTTTTGCTGTGGCTCAGTTTCCAAACACTCCCAGGGGCCAACACCGGGACACAGTAGGGGCCAGACTCCAGGGTCATGGCCCTGCAGGTGTCAACAGAAGGGGACGTAGCTAAGTGATTGCAGTTGTGACAGGTGTCATGAGAAGAGGACAGGAGCCAGAGCTGTGAGAAGTATATCCAGGGAGCCCATGGCCTGTGGGAGGCCCAGAGGCAGGGGACTGAGGGCTGGGGCATGGTCATTCCAGGAAGTATGGCTGAGGGACTGGAGGAGGTGGCAGGGCCAGGCCATGCAACCTCGAAGCTGTGCTGGCCAAGAGCAGGCTCTGCAGCCAGGTGGGCCCGGGCTCTGGGACCAGCGCCTCCTGGTGAGGAGCCGGAGGCTGTCACCTGGGTTCTGTCAACCTCAGTGCCTCCTCCTGTGTCAGCTGGGCACCCTCCGGGTGGGAGGGAGAATGATAGGCAGCAGGGCATGTCCAGGACTTAGGACAGAGCCTGCCACCTGTGATAACAGTAAAGTCAGCTCTCCCAGAACGAGCTCTCCTCAAGCTCTGTGGCCACCTGGAGACACCACTGCTTTTGGGGGGCTGGTTTTTCCCTCCGGAGTCCCTGACCTTCTCCTGTCGGATTTCCACTCAGCCACCAGCCTGATCCTCCTTGGTCTTCCACCACCCATTTGCCCCCGTGACTGTCCATCTGCCCTCCGAGCACTGATGCTCCCCTGCCTCTGGTCTCTCCTGTTCTTCCAGAGCCTCCTCCATCTGTCAGCCCTCCTTCCCAGCCTGACAGAAAGGCCCAGGCCCCTCACTGCCTGCAGGTTAAAAGCTACGCCCTTTGCCCAACCTTGAGGCCCTCTCTAGACCCCCCTGCACTGCCCGCTGGGATCTTCTGTGGGGTCAGACTTTCCTGAACATTCCTGCTGGCTGCCCTCTTCTCTTCACCGGCCGATCCCTGAATGCTGCCCATTCCCAGTTCACGTCTTACCTGCCTCACTGTGCTGAGGGGAAGTGTCAGATGCTGGCCATTCCAGAAGAAGGGAAAACACAGCATGGAGGCAGACCCGTCCTGGTGCCATGCGTCGTGTTCCTGACTCAGCCACTCAGGACCTTGTGGGCTTGAGGTGTCATTTTGTAGGTGTCTGCATTCTCGGGAAGGCTCAGTGACACCAGCTCTCAGGGCTCATGGGGATTAAGTGCTCTGTGTGTGTGTGCAGGAACCTGGACCCGCCTCTCCCTGCGCAGAGACTTGGGACACTTTGCTGCTCACCAGACCTCTCCCAAACCCAGACCTACATGCCCAGCTGCCCAAGGCCTCTCCGTGGGGTGCCCCACAGGAGCCCCTGCCTCCCCCCAGACTTCTTGCCCTGGGGTTCCGTCTCCTGAGAATGGCCCTATTGCTCACTCGGTCAGGCCAGGAGGCTTCCCAGACACCCCCTCCCTCCCCGTCCTCCTGTATCCTGTCACTGACTTTGCTGCGTCCCTCCTGCAGCTCATCCTGCCTCTCGTCCCTTCTGGTCAGTTCCTCTGACTTGGCCTCCTGCAGCTCCTCCTGACCCTCCTAGGAAAATCATGTCTTGGGTTGGATGGAGTCCCCCTGCCCTGCTCAACTCAGGTGCCCCTCCTGGTGGGATAATCCTGGCCTGCGAGCCCTGGCCTTCTTCAGGCCCGCAGGTGTCCTGGGCTCCTGCCAAGCCCCAAGAAGTCCTGTCATATATATATATCCCCCTCCCATCCCCCCCCCTTCGCAAGGGCTTAAGGAGCTAGTCTCTTCCATATGTAAATAAGGGTCCCTCAGCAACACCCTCCTATGCCCCCAGGGGATGATTTAGAAGCCCCTCCAGGGCTCCCCTCTCCCCAGTTGTGCCAGCTGCCCTGGTGGACTTTGGGCTTGCGAAGGGTGTGCTGCAGGCGTGCTCAAGTGATGGGATATGGAGACAGGTACCCTCAGCCAGATGGGTGGCTTCTAGTTAGCACACAGGGCAACCCACTTGCTGTGCTCTTCCCCGTGAGTCCTGTGCCCTATTTCCTTGCTCGTGACCTGCCACTTGCCAGTCTAAGTGCTGCTCAGAGTCCCAGCCTCAGCAGTGATTCTGAGTGTTCCATGATCTTGGTGCGGTTTCCTCGGACTGTGCGTATTGTGATGAATCAACCAGCACATGACAACATAGTCACCCATTCACCCCTAACACAGCACCCACTCAGGTGCCCTGGTTGCTGCAGGTGTGGGGTGTGGCTCAAGGTCCAGGGAGAGGCTGGCCAGCAGGGCCAGCAAGGTGGACAAGGGGTGGAAAGAGGGACATCCTGGTCAGAGGCAGGGATGAGCTGCAGGGAGTGTGATGGGAAGGATGCCATGCTGAGTAACAGACTAACCTGTGTGGCACTGTGGCCCAGGAAGGAGGTTGTTTTTACATAGGCACTGCAATATCAGCTTGGCCAGTGCTGTGTGGTGCTGAAAACCAATCTGATGCCCCCTCCCTCCTATATGCTTCCTGAGGCCTCCTGAACTGTGTCCTCTGGCCCCTTTTCAGTGTGTTTCCCTATGTTCTCACACATGTATACACATATATAGGGTTTTAGAACAAAGGCAGTTTTTTCTTCTTTTTTTTTTTTGAGTTGGAGTCTTACTCTGTCACTCAGGCTGGAGTGCAGTGGCATGTTCATGGCCACCACAGCCTCCACTTGCTGGGCTTAGGTGATCCTTCTGCATCAGCCTTCCAAGTAACTGACAGACACCACAGTTATGTGTCACCACGCCGGGCTAATTTTTTGATTTATTATAGAGATAGGGTCTGGCCAAGGTCTGGGCTACGGCCAAGTTTTCCAGGCTGGTCTTGAACCCCTGGTCTCAGGCATTCCTCTTGCCTCCACTACCCAAAGTGCTGGGATTATAGGTGTGAGTCACCACGCCTGGTCCTTTTTTAGAAAAAGAATATGTCTTGTCGGAGTCTGAGGCAGGAAGATTGCTGGAGTTTGAGACCAGTCTGAGCAACATTGCAAGACTTCCTCTCTACAAAAAAATTATAAAAATTAGCCAGGCATGGTAGCACATCCTGTAGTCCCAGCTACTTGGGAAGCTGAGGCAGGATTGCCTGAGCCCAAGAGGTGAGTTGTGATATGCCACTGCCCTCCAACCTGGGTAACAGAGTGGGACCCCAACTCAAAAAAAAAAATTTCAACTATGGATTAATGGAAAGTTTCCCTCATTGTCTCATTTCCTCTGGGTGGTTATTGTTCACAGTTAGACTCACATTTTTTACTTCTTTTTCTTTTTCTTTTTTGTTGAGTTGGAGTGTCACTCTGTCACCCAGACTGGAGTGCAGTGGCACTCTCCTGGCCACCGTAGCCTCGACCTGCTGGGCTCTGGTGATCCTTCCTCCTCAGCCTTCCAAGTAGCTGGAACTATAAGCATGCGCTAACGTCCGGCTAATTTTTGATTTATTGTAGAGCTGAGGCCTTGCCAAGTTGCCCAGGTGAGTCTCAATCCACTTGCCTCAGCCTCCCAAAGTGCTGGGATTATAGGCTGAGCCACTGAGCCCAGCCTACTTATTTTTCAAATGCCTACTTCTTGGGGCTTAACAATAACACATATTTATTTTCCTACAGCTCTGGAGGTTAGAAATCTGAAATCAGTGTCACTGGCTGGTCAGGGTGTTGGTGAGGCCATATCCCTCCAGAGTGCTTCTTGCCTTTTCCAGTGCCAACAGCGTCAACAGCGATGTTCACGGCACCCCTTGCCTGGGGTCCCCTGCTCCATTTTCAGAACACAGAATTTTGCTTCAGGCATATATATATATATATATGAGTCGGAGTCTCACTGACTGGAGTGTGGTGCCACTATCATGGCTCAACACAGCTGTGGTCTCCTGGGCTTAGGTGATCCTTCTGCCTCAGCCTCTTGAGTAGTTGGGACTATAGGCACACACCATCACCCCAGCTAATTTATTTTATTTTATTTTTTATTTATTTTTGAGTTAGAGTCTCTGAGGCTGGAGAGCAGCGGTATGCTTACAACCACCGCAGCCTCAACCTGCTGGGCTCACGCGATCCTTCGGCCTCAGTCTTCCAAGTAGCTGGAACTACAGGTGCCACTGAGCTTGGCTTTTTTTTCTTTTATTGTAGAGATGAGGTCTTGCCAAGTTGCCTAGGCTGGTCTTGAACCCCTGGGCTCAGACAATCCTCTCGTCTCTAGACATCTCCCAAAATGCTGGGATTACAGGTATGAGCCACTGCGCCCGGCTAAGTTGGGTTTTTTTTGAGTTGAAGTCTCACTCTGTTGCCCAGACTGGAGTGCAGTGGCACACTGCTGGCCACTGCAGCCTCGCCCTGCTGGGCTCTGGCGATCCTTCTGCCTCAGCCTTCCAAGTAGCCGGAACTACAGGCACGTACTACCACACCTGGCTAGCGGCTAAGTTTTTAATTTTTTGTAGAGATGAGGTCTTGCTGTGTTGCCCAGCCTGGTCTTGAAATCCTGGGCTCAAACAATCCACCTGCCTTGGCTCCTAATGTTCTTTTTTTTCTGGGCTTTTTGTTTGTTTTTTTGTTTTTTGAGTTGGAGTCTCACTGTGTTGCCTAGGCTTGAGTGCAGTGGTACGCTCACAGTCACCGCAGCCACAACCTGCTGGGTTCAGGTGATCCTTCTGCCTCAGCCTTTCAAGTAGCTGGAACTACAGGCACGCGCCACCATGCTTGGCTACAAAGTTGTGAGATTACAGGCATGAGCCACCGCACCCAACCCATATATATATATATATAAACACGATTGGGACAATATACATGTTATATTCTCTTGTAATCTGACTTTCAAACTTAATATATTGTGGGCCTTTTTTATAACTACAAACTGCCACTGCTAGAGCAATGATAACATAGATTATTTTGAATGTTTGTTATTAGACACTGCACCTGATTGACTCTTCTCTTCACATTACCTTCTTGCTGGATCAAAGAGATATTTTTGCAAATTGTTGACTGATGATATTCCCTCGGCCTCAGGGCATGAGAGGGCCTGTATGCTGCAGCCTTCCCAGCCTGGGTACCATCCTTCAGCTGCAACCCAGAGGCCAGAACCCATCCTGCCTTCCTCGCTGTGTCCATGGTGCCCAGAGCAGCCAATTTCCAGCAATGCTTGTTCTGCTTCTTCCATACAGTGACCTTTCCGATGCAAAATCGAGAGCCCTTGACAACATTGGCAGAGTCTTTGCCAGAGTTGGGAAATTCCAGCAAGCCATTGACACGTGAGTGACAGGCCTGCCCCTCCTACCCTCACTCAGGTACCAGAAGAGCCGGGGTTGGCTCTGGATCTCTAAGCAGCCATTGGTAAGCCGCCACCTAAACTTGGGCTCCTCAAGTAAATGAATGGAATAGAATCAGCATTTACTTATTTATTTATTTTGAGTTGGAGTCTCACTCTGTCGCCCAGGCTGGAGTGCAGTGGCACACTTATGGCCAACCCAGCGTCGACCTACTGAGCTCTGGCGATCCTTCCGCCTCAGCTTCCAAGTAGCTGGAACTACAGGCGTGCGCTACCATGCCCGGCTAAATTTTTATTTTATTGTAGAGATGAGGTCTCGCCAAGTTGCCCGGACTGGTCTTGAATCCGCAGGCTCAGGCAATCCACTCGTCTCCACCTTCCAAAGTGCTGGGATTATAGGCTAAGCCACGGAGCCAGGCTTAGAGTCAGTATTTAAAAACATTTCCCCTCGTGGAATCACAGGAAGTATGCCTCCCTGGGCTCCCTCCTGGAAATTCCGATTTTGCAGGTTGGGGTTGGGACTCAGGAATCCACTCAACAACACTCCAGATGACTCTCACCTTTGAGCGAGGTGGGGAACTAGTGGGTCAGGTGAGCTCAGAGACCTCTTCTGAGGCTACTCTGTGTGGTCCTGTGGGCACTGGGAGCAGTGTCTGAGCACTGCAGATAGCCCTACTGCCCACCTTGATGCCCAGCCCTGGCTGGGGCTGCTTATCTGCCCAGTGGGGTGGGCTTAGCCCCAGCGAGACTTGGGGGAGGCCCAAGCCTGAAGAGCAACCGGTGCCCAGAGAGCCAGCACCTTGGGCTCACTCGGCATGGACCTGTCACTGGCAGCCTGCTGCTCCTCGTCATCTGGTCCCTTGAGTGGCCTCTGGTGGCCATGTGCTGAAAGGCGCATCCAAGTCCACCCACAGGCTGGGCATGGTAGCTCACCTGTAATCCCAGCACTTTGGGAGGTAGACACTGACTCAAAAAAAAAAGTCCATCCATACATCAGTATCTTTTGTACTAAACTTGTATAATAAAATGTGCTTATTTTTCAAATTTACTTTGGAAAATACAGAAAAGTAGAAGAAAAAATTATTGTCTCACCACCTAAAGGCAAGTATTAATTCTAAATTCTAATTCCTTTTTTTTTTTGAGTCAGGGTCTCACTGTTGCCCAGGCTAGAGTGCAGTGGTGCCATCCTGGCTAACTGAAGCCTTAACCTCCTGGGCTCAGGTGATCCTTCTACCTCACCTCCTGAATATCTGGGACTACAGGTGTGCACCACCACTCATTTTTGCCTGGCTAATTTTTTTTTTTTTTTTTTTTTTT
>NW_007258889.1:119965-121012 GCF_000164805.1 Carlito syrichta | reverse complement strand
CCTCAGCCTTCCGAGTAGCCGGAATTACAGGCATGCGCTACCACGCCTGGCTATTTTCTGATTTATTGTAGAGATGAGGTCTCACATGCCCAAGCGGGTCTCGAACCCGCGGGCTCAGGCAATCCACTCACCTCAGCCTCCCAAAGGCGCGGGATTACAGGCTGAGCCACCGAGCCCGGCTTGACTTTTGATTTATTGTAGAGATGAGGGCTTGCCAAGTTGCCCAGGCGGGTCTTGAACCCGCGGGCTCACCTCAGCCTCCCAAAGGCGCAGAATTACAGGCTGAGCTACCAAGCCCGGCTTGCATTTTTTATAGAGACAAGGTGTCACTATGTTGTCCAGGTTAATCTTGAACTCCTGGGCTCAAACAATCCACCCACCTTAACCTCCCAAAATGCTGGGATTACAGGTGTGAGCCACCACACCTGGCACTAATCCCACTCTTTCATTGATATTTTGTTTTCTCATTCTGATTTTTTTGTATTGATTTTCTCTCATGTATATGAATAATATTCTGAAACATTATTTTATGTTATTTCTAATGCTGTTTTTAAACATTATTTTCAACTGTTGCATCAAATTCCACATCCTGGCCAGGTGCGGTGGCTCATGCCTTAATCCTAGCACTTTGGGAAGCAGATGCAAGAGGATTGCCTGAGCTCAGGGGTTTGAGACCAGCCTGAGCAACATGAGGAGACCTTGTCTCTACAATAAAACAAAAATTAGCTGGACGTGGTGGTGCACACCTGTGGTTCCAGCTACTTGGAAGGCTGAGGCGGAAGGATCACCTGAGCCCAGCCGGCTGAGGCTGTGGCAGCCATTGAGTATGCCACTGCACTCCAGCCTGGGTGACAGAGTAAGACTCTGAGACCAAAAAAAAGATTCCACATCCTATAGATGCGACCAACACGGTTCCGACAGTTTTATTTATTTATTTGAGTTGGAGTCTCATTCTGTTGCTCAGGCTGGCATGCAGTGACACGCTCATGGCCACTGCAGCCTTGACCTCCTGGGCTCAGGTGATCCTTCTGCCTCAGCCTTCCAAGT
>NW_007258889.1:110552-119589 GCF_000164805.1 Carlito syrichta | reverse complement strand
AGAGATGAGGTCTCGATGCCCAGGCGGGTCTTGAACCCGCGGGCTCAGGCAATCCACTCAGCTCAGCCTCCCAAAGGCGCGGGATTACAGGCTGAGCCACTGAGCCCGGGTGTGTCTGACCTAGCCAGCAGCTGGAGAGCCAGCTCTATTCTGCCCTCCAGTGGGCGCTGGTGCTCCTGTGGCCCATCCAGGGTCTGAAGGGAAGAACTAACCTTAGTTCCTCGTGTCCCCAGGTGGGAAGAGAAGATCCCTCTGGCAAAAACCACCCTGGAGAAGACCTGGCTGTTCCATGAGATTGGCCGCTGCTACTTGGAGCTGAACCAGGCCTCGCAGGCCCAGAGTTACGGCCAGAAGTCCCAGCATTGTGCTGAGGAGGAAGGGGATGTCGAGTGGCAGCTGAACGCCAGCGTGCTGGTGGCGCAGGCACAAGGTACAGGCTTGGTGGGAAATGCCCTGCCTACCCTCTGGCCCAGCGGCCATCCAGGCGGGAGTCCTGTGACGGAGCTTAGCAGCCCAGCATCCTACCACCCAGGCTGGTTCTGGAGTGAGCATCAGCCCCCTCGTTGTGACCAGCACGTGGTCAGGCCCTACCGTAAGCAGAGTGTGGGTGGAAACTGGGCACCCGAGCTGCCCCTGCCCTGCGGAGACCAGCTGCAGGAACCCTGAGGCCAGCACAGTGTCCTGAGTCCTCCAAACAGCGCCCAATGCTGAGCCACTTCCTGCTTTGCTACTTTGACACCAGCATTCTTGTATTGAGTCATTGTGAGGTAGGCGTTATCGTCCTTGTTCTAGAGATGTGGAAACTGAGGCACTGGGTGGTTCAGCAGACCACCCAAGTCCCACAAGGGGGCCTTTGAGGGTGATGGGAATGTTCTAAAACTGGATTGTGTGGCCATTACACACTATAAATTTTCTAAAAATCAGCCGGGCTCGGTGGTTCAGCCTGTCATCCCAGCACTTTGGGAGGCTGAGGTGAGTGGATTGCCTGAGCCTGCGGGTTCGAGACCACCCTAGGCAACTTGGCGAGACCTCGTATCTACAATAAATAAAAAAATCAGCCGGGCGTGGTAGCGCGTGCCTGTAGTTCCGGCTACTCAGAAGTATCACCTGAACCCAGCAGGTCAAGGCTGCGGTGGCCGTGAGCATGCCCGTGCCCTCTAGCCCAGGTGACGGAGTGAGACACCAACTCAAAAAAAAATTTTTTTTTCCTAAAAATCATGAAACTGTACCCTTATAAACAGGTGGATTTTATTTTATTTTTTTGAGTCAGAGTCTCACTGTGTTACCCAGAGTGGAGAGCAGTATAATATGCAAATGACATCTCAAAACAGTTGTGAAACAAACAACAAAAAAACCCCAGCAGGGAGCAGGGAATGTGGAGGAACAGATAAAACAAGATCAGCACCCGATGGATGACTGCTGAAGCTGAGAGATGAGTGGTGGGTAAGAGAGGGTCGCAGTACTCTTCCTTATAGTGTTGCGTATATTTAACTTCTTTCATAATAGAGTCAAAAGAGAAATGGGGCCAGGAGCAGTGGTTCATGCCTGTGTTCCCAGCACTTTGGGAGGCCAAGGTGGGAGGACTGCTTAAGGCCAGGAGTTTAAGACCAGCCTGTGAAACATAGCGAGACCCCATCACCACACAAAACACAAAAAATTAGTCAGGTGTGGTGATGCGCGCCTGTAGTCCCAACTACTCAACAGGTTGAGGCAGAAGGATCACCTGAGCCCACGAGGTTGAGGCCATGGTGAGCTGTGATTGTGCCACTGCACTCCAGTCTGGGTGAAAGAGCAAGACCTGGATTCATAACAACAACAAAAGAACTTCCTCTTCGGAACAATCTAAAGATGGGGTTCTCTCCTCTGCCCTGGAGACACTCGATGTGGGCACAGGCCCACACCACAGGACCCTCCCTCACTGACCCCACGAAGGGCCTGAAACCCAAGGTCCACAGTCCAGGACAGAGGCTGCTGAGTGCCTGGCGATGCCGCAGGTCCAGGCTGCCTCCAGCACACACGAGCTTCTCGGGGCAGACTGGGCATCGGCCTGCGACACCATCACAGTCCATCTGTGCTGTGCCCTCTCCCTTTCTCCCCAGTGAAACTCAGAGACTTCGAGGCAGCCGTGAACAACTTTGAGAAGGCCCTGGAGCGGGCAAAGCTGGTCCACAACACCGAGGCGCAGCAGGCCATCATCAGTGTGAGCTTCCCAGTGGGCCCCTCATCCTAGCTGGTCACTTATTACCCACCAGGGAGGGTGCCCCAGTCAGGCACGGCTGTGCGGTGTCAGCCGGCAGCTCAGTAGCAACCCAGGACACACGGCTTACCTGAAATGAACGAATAGAAACCAAGGCTTTGCCAGTCACTTACCTCTCCTGTGTGTCATGCATGCTGATGCCTCCTGTTGTGTTCTGTTTTCTTTTCTTCTTTTGAAAATGAGAGGGGTCTCACTATGTTGCCCAGGCTGGTCTTGAACTCTTGGGCTCAAAGAATTCTCCCACCTTGGCATCCCAAAGTGCTGGGATTACAGGTGTGAGCCACTGTACCCAGCCTCTATTTTCTTTTACTGAATGCTGGTTGAGACCCTCTAAAGTGATGTGAAGACTTGCAGTTTGAAAAGCACTCCCTCTTCTAGATCAACAATCCAGTGTGGTTCCACATCCTCTTGCTGAACGCTCTGCGGGTTCCTGGGTGTCTGTTCCTGGCTTTTTCCTGCAAGGGCTGGGATGCCTTTGGGAACCTCTCCCCTGGGCCTCCCCAGGCCTCCGGCTGGCTGGTCCCCACCTCAACCTTGCACTCCAGCTCTAGCCCTGGGCTCCTGACCAGGCTTTCGGGTGCCCCTTGGCATGTGCCGTCATCTCTGCCTGGGATGCTCCAAGCCCTCCTTTGGCCGCCTTCACCTGCTGACTCCCGCTCAACTCTTAGGCTTCAGCACGCAAGTCCCCCTTCCAGGCTTTCTCTGACCCCTCCGTCTGGGTGAGCTGCCCCCGCACCTGGCCTTCACAGCCCCTGTGCGTCCCTGTCAAGTCCGCATGGTGCAGGCCTGTATTGCTCAGTGAGGCAGCTGCTAGCCACACGTGGCTACTTAACGTTAATTAAAAGTCAATAGGATGTAAAATTCAGTTTCTCAGTCACACTAGCCGCATTTCAGGTAGTCAGTAGCCACATGCACTATGGGGACTAAATGGCACAGGTTGAGAATGTCCTCACAGTCACAGAAATCTCAGATGGACAGTGCTGGCCTACACTGCATCAGGAGGCAGAGACCAGAGCTGATGCCGGGGATACTTGGAGGAGATGTGGGCCCCCATCCCACCCCACCCCCTCTCGGAGCCACTGCAGGTAGAAGCACAACCTCGGTCGAGCCTGCGTGCCTCGTCCTCCACAGCCCACACATGTGGTCTCTTCCGCCTCATCCTTCATGGCTCATGCGGGTGGTTTCTCCTACCTTGTCCCCTTCCATTCCTCACACATGTGGTCTTTCTCGCTTCATCCTCTTCCACGGTTCACATATGTGGTCTCTTCTATGCACAGCTTATGCACGAGGTCTCTCCTGCATCTTCCCGTCCACGCTCATGCATGCGCTCTCTCCCACATCATCCTCTTCCATGGCGCATGCGGGTGGTCTCCCTCCTTTCGTCCTCTTCCACGGTTCACATATGTGGTCTCTCCCATGCATGGCTCATGCGCTTGGTCTCTCCCGCATCTTCCCCTTCCATGGCTTATGCACGTGGTCTCTCCCACCTCATCCCTTTCCACAGTTCACATATGTGGTCTCTCCCATGCACGGCTCATGCACATGGTCTCTTCTGCCACCTCTCCTTCCACGGCTCAAGCATGTGATCTCTCCTGCCTCATCCTTTTCCACCTGTTCGCCCTGCAAGTAGGTAGCATGGATTCTGTTCAGTAAATATTCACTACACGTGAGTGAGCTCTGGCTGCCAAGCCCAAAGGTACGGCCGTGGTCCTGGACTTCATGAAGCTTGGGGGCAGCAAGAAGATGAAAACCAAAGACAAACCCTGGCTCATGACCAGCGCCAGAAGGGACTAGAGGAATTCAGAGGGGGGTCCAGCAGCTGGGGCTGGAGGTCACCCTGAAGGCTGGGCAGCGGTTTGTAGGGTTGAGAGGCAGAGAGAAGGTGCCTTTTGGCCCTCAGCGACAACTCATAGGTCCCTGACCCCTCGCCCTCCTGGGCGGGCATCTCCAGGCAGGAAGGCTTGTGGGGAGGAGGTCGCCAGTTCAGGAGAGCACGTCCAGGCTCTGGAGATGCCTGTGGACATGTCTGCATGCTGCCGGTACCCTGCCTGCACCCTGCCTGGGCTGACCACAGATGCATGAGGAGGGCGATGGAGCGGACCTCAGGCTTTGCACCAGGCCCCAGGGCATGTGAACTCGAGCCAGGGAAAATGCTGACTCCGGAAAATCCTCCTGAGGCAGCAGTCCCGGCCTCCAGCGGTGTGATTCTGGGCCCTGCTGTGGCTGGCTGCCTTGCCTAGTGCCAAGGGGCATGGCTTGGCCTTCTGCTCTGAGGCCAAAGGCAGCTCTAGGTACAAGGTTGAAATTCACAGGCAGACACGAGTCCTAAACGCAGGCCTGAGCCCAAGAGACGTGGGTGCTGACCCGCTTGCTGTTGCATATCTCATAGCACTTAGCGCGGTCCCAGGTCACCAGTATAGATGAGCCTGAGGGCGGGCTGCCGGCGGCCAGAGGGAGTTGTGGGCAGCAGGGTTCCGCCACAGCCTTCTTGGGCAGGGGCTGGGGGGAGGAAAAGGCGCAGGTGCCACAGGCACCAAGGTCACCGGCCCTCTGCCACTCACAGGCCTTGGACGACGCCAACAAGGGCATCATTGAGGAGCTGAAGAAAACCCGCTACATGGAGCTCAGCGAGAAGAAGGAACAGGGTGAGTCCTGGGGACCAGGCCGCTTTGCCCCTGCCCCTTCCTCCAGGGCCCCGCAAGTTCTGGCAGTGTACCCATTGAGGCCAGAAGTGCCCAACGTACATTCAGACATCAGTGGGGCGGGAGAGGGAGCGGATGGCTCACCTTGGGCGGGCCATCTGTCCTGAGCACCCTCAGTGATTTCTTCCATCAGTTCATCAGGTTGAGTACTGGTCTGCGGAGGAAGTGGTTCGACTCTCCCGCCTTGGGGAGCCCACGGCCCCGCGGGCCAGGCTGACCGGAGGATCCATCGGCTGCTGTGCTCTTGTGCGCAGGACAGGGGGGAGGGCGCCACCTTGAGGCACACACAGCCGGCACAGGCTCCCCTGAGAGGTGGGGGGCTCCCACAGGGAAGAACCATCCACATCCAGCTTCCAAAGAGCCCAGAAGTTTTCAGGAGAGGCAGAAGAGGAAAGGCATTTCCAGTAGGGACTAACAGAGGCAGGCTGCCAGTGGGACACGTATGTGGCTCTCCCTGCCTGCCACGTGCCAGACACTGGGTTAGGTGCCAGACAGGAATGTCCTGTTGGGTCCTCACCACCCTAGGAGGGAGGTGCTGTTGGAAGAAAGGAGAGGCTGGGTGGAACCAGCGATCTGCCTGTCACACAGCCAGGGAGAGACTCGAGCTCGCTTTGCTGGTGGGTCAGTGGGTAAGGGCAGGCACCAGGGTGGAGGGCACGAAGGCACACAGTGCAGTGCCTGATGGCTGTGCCCAGCTGACCACCCTCTGGCCATCTGCCTCATCACATTTGTCCTCACAAGGCCTCCAGGGAGGAGAGAGGCCTCTGACCCCTGCCTCGGGCACTCCTTGCCCACAGGGCGGACAGTCAGCAGGACAGCGAGGGGAGCGGGTGGCAGAAGCAGCCGCTGGGCTCCATTGTGCTTCTGTGGGGCGGACTGTCCAGCGCCTCCAGGAATGCTATGGAGGGAGTACCGTAGCTTGACTGCGGTGGGACAGAGGCAGGGTAGAGGCCCACAGCAGCTGTGGTCTCAGGTAGTCTGGCTCTAGAGCCCGTGCTTCTACCGCGGTGCCACACTGTTCTGGTGACGAGGACAGTCTGTCTGCCCCTGTGCAGCCCGCGCCAGCCTGGTTGCCGTGAGCCTTGGCCACCGCCCTCTGGGCTCCACGCAGAACTTCCCTTGGTCCAGGCATGGCCCGGGGTCCTTTGATTGTCCCGCACCCACTGCGTGGTGGCTGCACTGTAGCCCACTCTCCCCGGAGCTGCTCCCCAACGTGGCAGGAGCAGTGGACAGCAGGGGAGAGGCGGCGCCTGGCTTCCAGCCCTGTGCCCCAGCCCCTTGTCCCTATGGGTCCTCGCCGGCAGCCGCCTGGCACTTCTCTGTCCGAGCAGCAGGTGGCAGCATTGCACGCGTTTTCACCTCCGAAGGGCTGTGACCCCTGAGCCTGCCAAGCCTCTGCAGGTGCTGGGACCAGCGGCTTCCAGGGAGAGGGGACCCGAGGCAGCGGCGCTTTTCTCTGTAGCTCTTAAAACATGGAGCAAGGACTCTTTGGCTGGAAGGCAGCTCTCCAGCTGAACTTCCTGCTAGCAACCTGATGCATTTCTCTTTCTTTCAAGTCAGGGTCTTACTGCTAGGCCAGAGCACAGTGGTGTCCTCGTAGGCTGTTCGTATACATATATTTTTGAGTCGGAATCTAACTCTGTCATCCACTCTGTCTCACTCCGGCACGTTCATGGCCACCGCAGCCTCGAGCTGCTATGCTCAGGCGATCCTTCCGCCCCAGCCTTCCAAGCTGGAACTACAGGCACATGCCACCATGCCTGGCTAATTTTTTGTAGAGATGAGGTCTTGCCAAGTTGCCCAGGCTGGTCTTGAGCCTGTGGGCTCAGACAGTCCTCTCACCTCGGTCTCCCAAAATGCTGGGATTATAGGCAACCAGCCCGCTCGTATTTTTATGAGAAACCTCCCAACACAATGTGTGTGCACCAGGGACAGAGAGAGGCGGCAGGGAAGGGGTGAGAAGAACGCGCTCTGTGTGAGACCGTCCCAGCCTCAAATGCAGTTCTGCCATTTATCCACCTGCTGGGTGACCCCCGTGTGAGTCCCTCGACTGCAACTCAGATCTGTGACTCTGCGTGTCATGATGCCCTTCCGTGATGCCTGGAACAGGGCCGGGCCCGCCTCTCCTCAGTCACCACCAGGGTGAAGCGTTTGCAAGAACGGCCCTTCCTGGGGCCCTTCTCACGTCTGCCTTTCCAAGCACTGGCCTCCACCAATGAACACAGGCTCACCTTCCTGCCTCCCTCTCGTTTTCCAGAAGAGGCCGCTTCCCTGGATGAAGATAGATCCGTGGAGGTCAAGGAGAAGGAAGCCAGGAGAGAGAGACACCAGCCTGAGGCCGAGGAGTTGATGCAGCAATGGAAACCAGAGCACCTGGAGAGCGAGGAGATGGATGATGAGGAGGAGCTCAAGGGGGCGAAGGCGGCAGAGGCCAGAGGAGGCTCAGGAGTGGCTGCCTGGGGCCCGTCCGGACAACTCGCCACGAGGTCAGAAGCGGGTGGGCAGCCCCCCGAAGTGGGCAGCAGGGAGTCCGGAGAGATGGACAGCCAGCCTTTGGGGGAGGTGAGCAGGGAGGAGTCAGGACCAGCGAGGGCACTACCAGAGGCCGGCAGGGAGGAGACTGGGAAGCCGGGGGACACCGAGGAAGCGAAAGCCCCAGACAGTGCCAAAGAGACGAAGAGGGAACATGAGCGAGGGAGTTGGGTGGCTGGAGGAGTCCCAGGATCTGACTGAACTGGATTTTCAAGCTGAAATTTGTCTTTCATAGGAAGAATGGGGGGCCGGGTCACACAGGTCACCTCTGCCTTTCTGTCACGATTTTTCCATTAAATTGATGTCTTTGCTCTTACAGACCCGAGTCTGTCATTTTGTCCCTCACCCTCCTCTGTTCTCAGAAGAGCCTCAGGGAAGAACTGAGAGGTGCTCAGAGGGCTGGAAGGAGGAAAAAGGGAGGAAGGTGCGACCGTCAGCTCAGCTGCAGCCACTGGCTTCCCTTGCTGAGTGCTGCTGTGGGGTTGGGAAGGAGGCTTTATGGAGAGACCATGCTGGGGTGGCCTCCACTGCCTGGTCAAGACCCCTGAGCCAGAGTGAGTGAAAGCCGGGACTGACGAGAGAATCAGGAGCCTAGGGGAGGAGGGATGACTCTGGCCAAGGAACAGGGCTGCCCTGGGCTTCAGACTGGCAGATGCACCACCTATTCCCCCCTCCCGCCACCTCCAGGTGGCACATCAAGTGAGTCGGGCTGGCCAAGCCCACTTCCGCTCTGTACCTCAGGATTCCTGCCCTGGGTGACTCAGTGGTGCTTTCTGTGGCTTCACGGAGGAGGTGGCGGCCGAGCAGCTGAGGACGAGTTAGGACTTGTTTCCATCTGCCCTCTTGGGCACTGCTGCCTAGGAGGGTGAGGCTGAGATGGCCTTCATGCTGTGCAGAGGGGGACTAGGGTGAGGCCAGTGAGGCATTTCAGGTGACTTACCGGGTGCCAAAAAACTGCAAGATCTTAATGCAATATTATTTTTAAAATTAGGCTGGGCTCGGTGGCTCAGCCTGTAATCCCAGCACTTTGGGGACGCTGAGGGGAGTGCATTGTCTGAGTCTGCAAGTTTGAGACCAGCCTGGCAACTTGGTGAGACCTCATCTCTACAATGAATCAAAAACCAGCCGGGCGTGGTAGCGCGCGCCGGTAGTTCCGGCTACTTGGAAGGCTGAGGCGGAAGGACGGCCTGAGCCCAGCAGGTCGAGGCTGCGGTGACCGTGAGCACTCCAGCCTGGGCGACAGAGTGAGACAGAGTGAGACTCTAACGCAAAAAAATTAATTAATTAACGCAGAAGTTCATGATGAATAGAATCTAAATAAAGACAGGATCCAACCTTGCACGTGCACGACCGCTCCGAACACGGGCGCGGTACCCGGGAAGGGAATTTCGAGTCAAGCATCAGGGCCGGAGCGGCGGCTCGCGTCCGCAAGCCCGGCATTCTGGGGGTTCGAGAGGATCGCTCGAGGCCAGGGGTTCGACCAGCCTGGGAGACACAGCGAGGCCCCGTCTCCAGCTCAACAAACAAGTCGGCCGCCACCGGCGAA
>NW_007258889.1:93874-109967 GCF_000164805.1 Carlito syrichta | reverse complement strand
TTCCAACAGACTCGGAAACCAAAGGCTCAGAGAGGCGCTGCGCACACACAGCGAAGTGGGGCCGAGCTGCACCTTGCGTGCGGGTGCCTGTGCCGCCCAGCCCTGCGGCAGGCACAAAGACCACGACTTGGGAGGGGGCGGGAGAGGGCAGAGAGGAGGTGGCGGGCGCAGTGAACGAGGCTCTTGTCCAGCGCTCTCCTGCCCTGCCCCCACCAGCCCTTCTGTGGCACCATTGTCCCCTGGGGCAGACAAGAGGGTATTATCTGTTGCTGCCATTGTCGGGGGAGGGGAGGCGGTCTTGGGGTAACCCTTCTCCACCCCCTCACCCTTCTCAGAGCCAGGGCAGCTGTGGCTTGGCCGGGACAGAGACACCCCCCCACCTCCAAGGAGGACGGCCTTGTAGGCGCCGAGCATATAAGAGGGAGGCTGGTCCCAGAACCGCAGGCTCCAGCTCCTGCACGCCCTTCCAGCATCTTCCTTTCAGAGGCAGCGGCGATGGGTGATCCTTGAGGAGAGGAGAGTGGGTTAGGGAGAGCTACACACAGTGTCCCTTGTCCTCCTCCTCTGCCCGGAGCGGACAGGGACCCGAGGACTGGGGAGCAGGAAGGCCCAGCACTGTGCCGCTGGGGAGGCGCCCACAGCTGGGCCAGAGTTGCAGGGCCAGGCTGGCCGGGTGCCGCGTGTGACCCGGGCTGACGTCTCCCCCCCCTTCCACAGAACAGAGGTTTCTCCCGAAAGAGCCACGCATTCCTGCCCAAGATCTTCTTCCGCAAGATGTCGTCCTCGGGGGCCAAGGACAAGCCGGAGCTGCAGTTCCCCTTCCTTCAGGACGAGGACACGGTGGCTACGCTGCAAGAGTGCAAGACCCTCTTCATCCTGCGCGGCCTGCCAGGGAGCGGCAAGTCCACGCTGGCCCGGGTCATCGTGGACAAGTACCGCGACGGCACCAAGATGGTGTCAGCCGACACATACAAGATCACCCCCGGCGTCCGGGGAGGCTTCTCCGAGGAGTATAAGCGGCTGGACGAGGACCTGGCCGCCTACTGCCGGCGCCGGGACATCCGCGTCCTCGTGCTGGATGACACCAACCACGAGCGGGAGCGGCTGGAGCAGCTCTTTGAGATGGCCGACCAGTACCAGTACCAGGTGGTGCTGGTGGAGCCCAAGACGGCGTGGCGGCTGGACTGCGCCCAGCTGAAAGAGAAGAACCAGTGGCAGCTGTCGGCCGACGACCTGAAGAAGCTGAAACCGGGGCTGGAGAAGGACTTCCTGCCACTCTACTTCGGCTGGTTCCTGACCAGGAAGAGCTCCGAGACCCTCCGCAAAGCCGGCCAGGTTTTCCTGGATGAGCTGGGCAACCACAAGGCCTTCAAGAAGGAGCTTCGACACTGTAGGTGGTGGGCGGGAGGCTGGGCAGGGGGGAACCAGGGAGCTGGGGGAACCAGGGAGCTGCGGGCACAGGACAGACCATCCGTGTACTCGGGACTGGGTGTGAAGTAGGGGCTCACCCAGAGGCGGCAGAAGCAAGCTGGTGCTTCCCAGGGGTGGCCCTAGTGAAGCCCCTCTGTTCCTACCGCGCTGCCACCCCTAGGGCCACCCCTGGGAAGCACCAGCTTGCTTCTGCCTTCAGGTCGTCGGCTGACAGTTCCTAGTCCCCTTTACCCAGCCTGGGTCGAGACCACTGTCCCCGTCTTGGGGGTGGGAAAAACACTGTAACAAGAAAATATGTCACCTTATAACTTTAGGGGGAGGATCTGGCCCCGTGTTTTTTTGTTTTGTTTTTGAGTTGGAGTCTCACTCTGTCACCCAGACTGGAGTGCAGTGGCCGCTCCCAGCCACCGCAGCCTCAACCTGCTGGGCTCCGGCGATCCTTACCCCTCAGCCTTCCAAGTAGCCGGAATTACAGCCATGCGCTACCACACCCGGCTGATTTTTTGATTTATTGTAGAGATGAGGTCTCGCTGCCCAGGCAGGTCTCGAACCCGCGGGCTCAGGCAATCCACTCACCTCAGCCTTTGTTTTTGAGTCAGAGTCGCACTCTGTTGCCCAGCCTGGAGTGCGGTGGCTTGCTCACAGCTACCCCAACGTTGACCTGCTGGGCTCAGGCGATCCTTTTGCCTCAGCCTTCAAAGTAGTTGGAACTATAGGCACGCACCACCATGCCCGACTAATTTTGATTTATTGTAGAGACAAGGTCTCACCAAGTTGCCTAGGCTGGTCTCGAACCCCTGGGTTCAGGTAATCCTCTTGCCTCTGCCTCCCAAAGTGCTGGGATTACAGGCTTGAGCCACTGCGCCCAGCCTGGCCCCCTTGTTTTCAAGCTCAATTTCGGCAGCAGAATCATGTTCCAAAAATTATTTGAAACTCTAAGCTGCAGAATAATTAGAAGTAGGACTACTGTGACTTCACTGGGGATGGCTCCCAGGCCTGGAGCTACTCAGGGTGCTCATGGGTATGCAGCGTCCTGCAGCTCCAGGAGACATGAGTGTCACACCTAGTTCCAGAGCCCTGGCTTTCCAGGTGGGAAAACAGGCCCAGGTGGGATGTGGGCCATGCAGCTGGCACCTGGATTCTGTCCACCCCAGCAGGGTCCCTCCTGGGAGGGGCTCTTTGCTCCAAGGATAGGGGAGGGTCCTTGTGGCTTTCTGACGGTGGCTCCTTGGCAAAATGCCACCCACTAACCCATCTATGGCTTCATGCCGTGTCTGGTCCCCCCTCCTCTTAGATGATATCATACTTGAATTAGACCCTGCCCGTGTTTCTTGGTACTGGCCTGAGGTGCTCAGAGGCAGGACATTTGTGCTGGAGGGTTCTTGGGGAACTTTCTCCCCAGCTCCTGAGCTGGAACTCGGCAGGGCCCATGGTCCCTGCAGGGACGTTGGCCAGGAGTAAGCCCTGTATCTGAGGAAGGCTGAGGGGAAAAGCAACCGAGAGGGGGACTGGGACTGCCAGCCGAGCTGGTGGCTGCGCCCTGGATTGACTGTGACCCTGAAAAATGGGAATCCAGGAGACATGCTGTGGGTTAAGAACTGGGCTGATCTCAGAGTGAGGTCTTCCCCCCGGGGCACTTCCTCTGGGAGGGCCAGACAGCCACCCCAGGTCTCAGTCTCTCTGGGGAACTAACAGAGAAAAGTCAGTGACTCCGAAGACAACCGCAAGGTATAGAGTCTGGATATGGAAGTCACACTCTATGTGTCCACTGGCCACATGTCCACATCGTTGCCCCGTTATAGACAAGACCCTGCCCACCCCAGGTCCTCTGTAGACCCTTGCCTCTCAAGTGGACCTGCAAGGTGTGTATTATGACACTGTAACTTCTTGTCCTTATGAGTGATGTGACATGGGGTGCGACTAATTGTTACCCACATGGTCCTGGGAACACTGGAGTACATGGTCACCCTAGCTGTCCTCCTGGATTGACAGATAAGGGTCAATCGCTTGCCCCGGGTCAACGGCTAGCAAGGGCAGGGTGGAGTTGTTGTTTTTCTGGTACTTTCTGCCAGGCCTCCCTTGGTGTTCCTGGCTCTCTGCCTTTCCACCCTACTTCTCATGCCTTGGTTTTCACTTAGATGTGTCACCGGTAAATCTCAGGGTCCTGTGGCTGCCTCCCTGGGTTACAGGTGCCCTGGAGTTTGGGGAAGAGGTAAAGACCTACACAAGGGACAGCCAGGGGGTGTCCACACTCTTCCTAGCTCTGGAGTTCCTGTTGCTTGACCAACTAGTACAGCAATGAACTGCAGGGGCGCTGAGCCTCTGCTGTTTCCTCCGCTCCGTCTCGGTACGGTGTTGGCACGCCCCTGCCCTGCCCTGACTGCGCCCTCTTCCCCTGCAGTTGTCTCTGGGGACGAGCCCAGGGAGAAGATTGAACTGGTCACCTACTTCGGGAAGAGACCCCCGGGCGTGCTGCACTGCACGACCAAGTTCTGTGACTACGGGAAGGCTGCTGGGGCCGACGAGTATGCCCAGCAGGATGTGAGTGCTCCAGGGACACCAGCTGGGGAGAAGGGAGAGAGGGCTGAAGGTGTTCTGGAAATGGGCACTAGTGTCAGGCAGGAGACCTCCCCCAGCTCCCCCACCCCAGGCTCAACCACCTGCTCTCAGGTGGCCTGCCTAACCCATGGAGAACACTGGTCAGCACTGAATGGTGCCTCCTCTGGCCTCTATCGGTCCTATAGGCCAGGAGTCCCTTGCCCCGGAAGCCTGATGTGCAGCGGTTTGTGTCTGTAGCAGCCTTGCGGAGTGGAAGGACGGCAGCGCTTACTGGCCTGTGGGTCCTAGGCCCTGCTGTGCCAGAGCCGGCACCCTCCGCCTGCAGCCCTAAGATGTGGCCCTTGGACACCAGGCGTGTGCCTCAGATCCTCAGGGCTATCTCCAGCTGCCTCGGGAGCCCTTCCCTGACGCCATGCCATCCTCTGCCTAGGTTCCCACAGCCATGATGGTGCTCGTTTGCTCACTGGTCTCCTCCTGGGGCGAGGTGTTTTAAACTGAATTCACTCCCGCGTTCCCAGTGCCCTGGCGTAGCTAAATGAATACGGGCTCACTTGTAGCAGCACTTGTAGCCAGATACATAATCAGACATGAACCCAGGGTCCCCACGGGCTTCGACAGGGTGGGTCAGCCTTCACCTGCCGCCCAGGGCACCTGAGCAGTGACGGCAGCAGCCCCTGCTGTATGCCTGGCTGCTTCCCAATCCCCAGGCTGACACTGAGGCAGGCTCTGAATGTCCCGCTTTCCGGGTGAATAAACCCAGGTGCCCAGCGAGGCAGCTAGCCTGGAAGCCAGCAAGTGGGGCTCCGGTCTCGCACCAGCCTGTCCCTCCTGTGCCCATGGGCAGCAGCCTGTGGACCATGTGCCTCTGCTCAGTGCGCTCACTTCTGCTAGACTCCCCTCTCCTGCAACTGAGCCACCCTGTCCGCTGGACCTCAGGCCCCCACCTCTAGCTTGGCCTCTCTTGCTCTCCCCAGGTGGTGAAGAAGTCCTACTCCAAGGCCTTCACACTGACCATCTCCGCCCTCTTTGTGACTCCCAAGACAATGGGGGCCCGAGTGGAGCTAAGCGAGCAGCAGCTGTCCCTGTGGCCGACCGACGTGGACAAGCTGTCCCTCTCTGACAACTTGCCCCGGGGAAGCCGTGCCCACATCACACTGGGCTGTGCGGCTGACGTGGAGGCTGTGCAGACGGGCCTCGACCTCTTGGAGATTGTGCGGCAGGAGAAGGGGGGCAGCCGGGGCGAGGAGGTGGGTGAGCTGAGCCGAGGCAAGCTCTACTCCTTAGGCAGCGGGCGCTGGCTGCTGAGCCTGGCCAAGCACATGGAGGTCAAGGCCATCTTCACGGGCTACTATGGGAAGGGCAAGCCTGTGCCCACGCAGGGTGGCCGCAAGGGGGGTGCCCTGCAATCCTGTGCCATCATATGAGTGTCTTGCCACGGTACCCCGCTCTTTAGAAGGGAGGGGGAAGCAAGCCCTCCGCTTGTCTGTTTCAAGAGTCTTTTTTTTTACTCCAAGTTAACCTACCTGTAACTTTTAAAAACTTGCCCCTCCCTTCCTGCCCACCCTCTTGTCCTCTAACAGCCCCGCTCACAACACATGGGCGCAGGCAGACACCATCTGGGAATCCAGACCACAGCTGACAGGCTGGGCCCACAGTCACAGCCGGAACCCTGAGTCCTACCGCTTCCAGGTTCCAGTTAGTCCAGCCCAGGCCCAGGCCCACTCCCTGCCCAGAGCGGCCAGCCCCGCTGCTGGAGGAGAAGGGTGGTGGTGGGCTGTGGGAGCTTGCCACCGCTACAGAAAACTTGTGGTGGCTTTGGGGGGGAGGACTTCTGGGCTTTGACCCCTTTTTAATCACTTTAGCCTCAGGAAGGCCGGGGCTGTTCACCAGGGCAGAAAAAGGCTTGCCTCCCATCCTTGGTCCCAACTCTGCCCGTTCTGCACACTGTAACACGGTAACATTTTGATAACCAGGGAAGAACAGATGACCCATGGCGGCTGCGTCCCAGGCTGCCTGCCAGTCTCCCACCAGGAGAGCAGTTCTGTAGGATGCATGGGGAGACGCACGCAAAGAGGAAGCACAGCCTTGCTGTCTGCCCAGCCCATCCTGTCTCCATGGTGCCTGTGGAGGCCTCTGGGCCTCTAAGGGAGGCCGGTGGGTGCTGAGAGCCAGTGGAGTAGAACTCCCAGCTGGTAAGGGCCGGGGCCCGCCTGCTGCCCGGGGGGGGGGGGGGTTTCTGAAGCTGCTGCGTGTGCTGCGGTTCCTGGGGTGCCCTCCACTGCCCTCTGCTCAGTAACAGGCCTTGCTAATCAGGTTGCCATTCAATAGATGTGCTTTGGATTTAAGGTACTATCCTGGCTTTGCCCAACCTCAGCAACTTGTAAGACTGATAATGAAATAAATCATGTTAATCCTGGCTGTGTGCAGTCTCCCACCTTCTGTGCCCGGCTCAATCTTCCCTGGGGCTAGGGCCGGGTGTGTTAGGACTGGCTTTGTCCCACAGCTTGGGGCCATCGGTCCTGTCTCCCCTCTGCTGGCTGGGCACAGCTGTGGTGAGGCTGAGCAGCTGAACAGTGTTGGCTTTCATGAGGAGGCAGAAAGGGAAGAAGCTGACCTTAGAGCCATACAGAAGGTGGGGGTTGGCAGTCTGAGGGAGGTGGGGCACAAGTGCTCTTACCCCCGCTAGCTAGGGCACCAGGCCCAAGGTGTCTCCAGCCCACTCCCACCTGAGACTTCTCAGGAAGACCCCAGGCTCCCAGTATGGGGTTTACCAGTTCTTGAGGGCAGGCCACCTTTAGGCACTGGGGAAGACCAACTACTTGAGTCTCTTCCAGGCCAGCAGAGGCCTCAACAGCCAAGACAGGGAAACTCCCCAGGTCCTAGTCAACTATTCACCATGGCCTTGGCCCCAACAGGGAAAAACAGAGATAAGGAGCAGCTTAGGGATTAGAGAAATTCAGTTATCGTTCTAGTTCAAGGCCTTTCCTGCCAGTCTCTACTACCAAAGCACTAAAAAGCTAAGCTTCAGCCAAAGTCGCACAGCTGGAAGTCCTAAGGAGGCAGCTCACCTTGAATGGCAGGCCAGAGCAGCAGGACACCCGCTCCTCCCTTGCCAGGCTTGACTCCCACAGGCAGAAGGGAGACCAGGGGAGGAGGTGGGTGCATTCGCTGAGAACGGGGCTGCCATGGTGGGAGCCCCGGGTGGGCAACCAGACCAGGGCTTGGAACTGCCAGCCCCACTCTGAAAGGGTCTGGGGGTCAGCAGGTAGGATGGCACCAGCAAGGATGCTGAGAACCCATGAGGTCCACTCCCCACTACGTCAGCACCCTCCTGCACTCCTTCTGGTAACTTCTGGGAACCCCGCTGTGAACTGAGCATGCTTTCCCAACTCGCTTTCCCATGACTGGCATCGGGTCCCTGCCAGGGTCACTCTGTGCTGGAGCTCAGCTCGGGCCCTGACTCTGGAGTGACACAAAGCAGCTGCCAGAGCAAAGGGCCAGAAAGGGTCAAAACATTTTATTCTCTTCTTTTTTTCTTTTTTAATAAAGTTAAACAGTAAAACAAAACTTCACAAGCTGCCTCCCTGCCCCCCACCCCCCGCAGTCCTGGGCACTGGCTCCCTTCCTCCACCAACTCACAGACACAGGGTATCCGACCAAGAAACGACTCTAAGGACATGGAGACTGATGAAGGGGGAGGTGACCATGTCCACACCAGGCGACACCGAGCGGCTCAGCATGTTCTGGGCTCTGGGGGCTGCCCTTCATTAGCCAAACTGGAAGAAGAAATTCCCTGGACCAGATGCTGAAAGGGAAGCACAGGGCTCGTTGGTTGGCCTGTGGGTTTTCTTAGGATGATCCCTTTGTTCTGACTATGGACAAGTCTTCAAGAGCAGATTCAAATTCCAACAGAGAAATTCTAAGAAACACTAAGTGTCCAGGCTCTGAGGGCAAGAGGGAGCACTTGGCCACTCACACCACATACGACTTCTGCCCTCTCACTCCTGCAGAGAAGCCCTGGGACCAGGCTGCTCAGACACACCCCAGCCCTGCAGGGTGCGGTGTTATCAGTGCCAAGGCAAGGGGTATGGGAAACACTCCCTTCATCTACAGCCACCGCCAAGGGCAAGATGCCCTGCAGGAAAGAACTCAGCCCCCCCCCCCCCGGGGCCCCAACTCTCAAAGGCTGCCCATGTGGGGATCGGTGTTGGCCTGTGACCTGAGAACTCCCTAAAACAGCAGGCACACCCACCTTCAAAACTGAAGCCCCCAGGACCACCAAAGAACGCCTTGAAGATGTTGTTTGCATCAAAATCTGTGGCAGAGCAAGTAACAAAAAGGGACAAGAAGGTGAGACAATTATTAGAATGTGTGTCTGAAGAACTGAAGACTGAGAAGGGTCTCTAAAGCTTTTTCCCGGTCTCCCTCCCCACCTTCCTGACACGGCAGCCCAGCAGTGAGCAGATCCGCCCATAACCCCATGCCCAGAAGGTGCTCCCTTCTCCCTCCAAGCGCGTCCACAGGAAAGTGTCCTGTGCCTCCACCTGCTGCACTGGATGTCTGCTCAACAACTGGGTGCTGTTGACTCTTGTGACACAGGACTTGCCCATACTCTGTCCTCCATAATGCTGGAGCTGCTACTAGCAAGGCTAACATGCTTCTCTTAAATGCCACCAGAAGTGAATATAAGAACAAGACCTATGATTCATGTATGAGTCCCTGTCTGTTACTGTCTAGACTGCCAGGAAAAACTCTATGGTTTACTGGGCACCTACTAGATGTGAGTCCTGGTGCTGGTACTTGCATACCATATCATTTAATCCTAGTAACACTCTGTCAGGATGTTATTCCCAATGTATATTCAACAAAACTTATGGAGTTCAAGAGACTTGCCCAAGATCACATGGCCTGACTTGAAAGCAGCAGAACTGGGAGTTCCAGCTCCCGTGTGATTCTGGCAATGTGCTTTCCTAGGCTACGGTGGGTCTGACGGCCCAGCCCCGATGACTCCCTAAGCCACACAGAAGGGCTGATCACCACAGGACCCCCACAGATACCTCGTGCCCCAAAGCAAGTTTCTCTGCTGCTTCTGGGTTCCCTTGGCTCAGCAAATGGCCCGCGAGTCAGCCCTGCCTGTCACTCCCAACTCGGCCATCCCCAGCAACTGCCTCCCCCTGAGCCTATGCCACCTCCCAGCTGTGCCCTCCTCTCCCACCTCCCAGCTGTGCCCCCCTCCCCTCCCCTTGCTTCCCTTCCCTTTCCTCCTGCCTCCCAGCTGTGCCCTCTCCTCCTCTCCCACTGGTTGTGTCTTCCCTCCATTGCTACCTTCCTCCACACCAACATCACACATAGGTTTCTAGAGCCGTTCAGTCCCCACTTAAACTCCTCACTAGCTTCTGACAGCTCTTTTCAGCTGCTGGGCAGCACATGTCTATTACTGGTAAATCTCAGACTATTCAGCAAATGGCCCATGAGTCAGCCCTGCCCAACACCCCCACTCTGAACTGGAGAGGATTTGGGATTATCTCTACAGCATCACTATTCTCATTTTAAATTCCAGTAGAGGCCAGGCGCAATACCTCATGCCTGTAATGCCAGCACTTTGGGAGGCAGAGGTGAGAGGACTGCCTAAACTCAGGGGTTCAAGACCAACATGGTGAGACCTCATCTCTACAATAAATCAAAAAATTAACCAGGCACGGTGACATGTGCCTGTGGTTCCAGCTGCTTGGAAGGCTAAGGTGGAAGGATCACCTGAGCCCAGCTGGTCGAGGCTGTGGGGGCTGTAAGCGTGCCACTGCACTTCAGCCTGGGTGACAGAGTGAGACTCTGACCAAAAAAAAAAAAAAAATCCAGTAGATTCTCTTAGTGGGAGAGAAAGGGCTGGCATCAGAGAGGAGGCTCTGTGCCCGGCGTGACCCAGGGCCCCTTCACTCCCTGACAGCCTACCGTGAGCAGCGACACTGATGACAGCTGCCTTGCTTCACACCAAGTCTTCTTGGGAAACTAAAACTGGTGAGGATGTGTGGGAATGCCTGACAACGTAAGGGCTAGGGCACACATCTCTGCAGAGAATGGGACAGGCCCATGCTGCCCACCATGCAGGTGGCTTTCTGAGGTCTGAGCTGGCTGCCTGCCTCCAGCACCTGCCGTGATGACCCTGGACAGAGCTCACGGACCCCAGAGCTAGGCTTTCCTGTGCCTACAGGCCTCACCGTGCTGGCACTCGCCTTAGCCTCCTAGGCACACCCAACCTGGCACCTGCCTGCGCTGTCTGATGCCATTTCTATTATTCTGGGTAGGCCAGGGATCAGAAAGGGCCCATGGACTAACTTTGCAAACCCCTAGAAGGTGGGTTTCTGGAGGTCAAGGAGCTGATGGGGCTGGTCCTCACTATCCCAGCCCCCAACACAGTGCCTGACCATCACAGGCACTCATCAGAGGGTGGCTTTACAAACCATGCACGCCACCAGCCGATCACGTTCAGACTCTTACTCTGGAGCGTATCAGAAGAAATTCTAACATTCCACAGCTGTCTGCTTCCGCCCAGGCGGCCCCAACCAACTCACCGCCCATATTCATGCCCTCCTCATCCAGGTCCTGTCCACTGTCATAGCGAGTCTTTTTCTTGGGATCCGAGAGGATGGTAAAGGCCTCTCCCACTTCCTTGAACTTCTTCTCCTCTTCTTTCTGAACCTCCGCACTGGCTCCACTGTGCCGATCTAGAGGGAGGCGTGTGGGAAGAATTCAGATGGAGGCGGAGTCTCAAGAAAACAAAGTTTAAGAGTAAAACCACTGTGTAGTGTGATCTTGGGATTTGGCACTTCCCCAGATCTGGAGGGTATGGATGCTGCAGCACCTTATGCCCCCTGAGGCCCCTCTCTGAGCTCCCCTGGACTGAGGACTGAGCCTAGTGGTGGGCCTGCCTGGCGGACTCTCCCTGCTGAGTCCTCGCCCCTCCAGCTCTACCTGGATGGTGCATCAAGGCCCGTTTCCGATATGCTTTCTTGATCTCATCCTCAGAGGCATTCTTGTCCACTCCCAGGATCTTGTAGTAATCTTTCCTCTTACTCTTCTTCAGTTCCAGCTGTGCATTTTTTAGGAGCTGTTTGTGTTCTAGAAGGAGACACCTGGCATCAAAGGCCAAACCTGATTCTGGTTTCCCTTGCCAGGCCCCAGCCCAGCTGCCTGGGAGTAAGGAGCCTTGTTAACCAAGCCAGGGGCTTTTATGGTGCTTTCTTCTGCAGATGAGAACAAATCTTCGGTTCCTCACACTGGCCTCATCACACAAAAGAGGAAGTGAAAGTCACAGGGAGGATCTGGGACCAGAAAACAGATGCCTCTTGTCCCCATCCAGGACCTCCACTCACTGCTTCCTGGCTAGGGATCAAATAAGCTCCGGGGACATCCCTGAATCAAACAACCTGTGTCCAGCTTTAGGGTCTACAAGCAAGGTCACAGAGTCCCTGAGAAGCCAGTGTCTCAACTCCGTTACCTTTAGTTTTCTCCGTCTGATACACTTTCTCATAGTCCCGCACTGCTTCTTCATACTGTTCTGTGTCCATGTAACTGAGAAGGAAATACAGCAATACAGTGCTCAGACACAAATATAAACGGTCTTCCGCATCACTCTGGGCAAGAGGCACGGCTCAAGCAAGAGACACACACTTCTAGTAAGATGCTTCATGAAACAGGAGCCCTCAATCTAGCAGAGAGAGAAAATGAGCTATCAGTTCCTCCAGGAAAAAAGGAGACAGGCTTCATGGCACTTGCCCCCCAGCAGAGTGATGTTTAGCTCTGATCAGGAAGTAATCAAGGGGAAAAGCTCCTTCTAGCACTGCCACCTCGAGAGGCATTGGCTGCCTTAGGAAAGACAATGTAAAGGCACCAACTTGATTACTTGGGATTGAAACACACAAGAGGAAATTATCAAGTGAGATAAATGGATATGAAAGAACTGTGAAACCTACAGTGCCATAAACATGCAGGACTAGCTCCAATACAGAGTAGACGCACAATTAGTGAGTCACAAAAGGCATCAAATTCAAGGTGGTGGCTGCTGGCAAATGCTTCCATTAAGACCAATCAATCAGAGAGATATAGGTAAATGAAACAGAAAAGGAGACTCTAAACACAGGTTTGCTTCTATTTCAGCAGCAAAGAAGAGAGGGGCCCCTGACCCAAGATGGGAGGAATCTACCTTGACAGGCTGATGGCCAGACCTTTTAAGTGTCTCTTCCGGGCCGGGCTCGGTGACTCAGCCTGTAATCTCGCGCCTTGGGAGGCCGAGGTGAGTGAATTGCCTGAGCCCGCGGGTTCGAGACCCGCCTGGGCAACTTGGCGAGACCTCATCTCTTCAATAAATCAAAAAAATTAGCCGGGCGTGGTAACGCGCGCCTGTAGTTCCAGCTACTTGGAAGGCTGAGGCAGAAGGATCACCGGAGCCCAGCAGGTCGAGGCTGCAGTGGCTGGGAGCGATCACTGCACTCCAGTGTGGGTGACAGAGTGAGACTCCAACTCAAAACAACAACAACAACAACAACAACAACAAACAAAAACATAAAAAATAAAAATAAATAAGCCGGGCTCGGTGGCTCAGCCTGTAATCCTGCGCCTTGGGGGAGGCTGAGGTGAGTGGATTGCCTGAGCCCGTGGGTTCGAGACCCGCCTGGGCAACTTGGTGAGACCTCATCTCTACAATAAATCAAAAAATTAGCCGGGCATGGTAGCGTGCGCCTGTAGTTCCAGCTACTTGGAAGGTTGAGGCGGAAGGATAGCTGGAGCCCAGCAGATCGAGGCTGTGGTGGCCGGGAGCGGCCACTGCACTCCAGTCTGGGTGACAGAGTGAGACTCCGACTCAAAAAAAAATTAAACAAATAAATAAATAAATAAAAGTGTCTCTTCCACAGAAGCAAGTGGCATTGTCCATGTCCCGATAAGATCACTGGCACCAAGCCTGGTCTACCCATTAAACAGACTGTGGTAGGAGTTCCCAAGACCACCGCCATCCACTGGGGAAGGGAATGCAATCAGGCCATGCAGCTGGCTGCTACACAACAGTTTATTCATTACGCTAGGGCCACACAAACCCATGTACAGGCCTCAGACTCACCAGCCTCAGAGCCAGGGCAGGAGAGTGCTGCGAATGTGGCCAACAGAAGAGAAGCCCTGTCTTGGGCATCTCTAATTTTCCAGCAACAGAAAACGTATATACATTTTGATGTATGACATTAAAAAAAAAAACAACAATGCCTGGCAGACACAGGATTCAAATGCTATTAGGAGCTCAGAGAACCAATTTACAGAATTTAATGTAAATAATTTGAAGTAAAAATTTTTTTAATAAGATAGCCCTGGATATAGAATGATGTGACAAATGATTAACCATGACAAACTTTCTAGGCCCATATGTAATGTATCAAACACGCTATACTTCAGTGATTTGCATTTTTACCTTAATTCGATGATATCCTTACATTTTAAATCTTTTGAAGAGCTGAAAAAAGTTTCTACTGAGTAAAAAGTGAGTGGGGTTTCTGGGAAAAGGAAATTCTGGCTCATGCAGGGATGCACAAAGCTTTGGCATCTCCCCAACTTTAGGGGTAAGTTGAGGCACACGGTAGCAACGCCAGGCCTCTGGTAAGGTTTTGGCCCAAGTTAATCTCCACACTTCTGGTCAACCCCAGATGGTTCAGGGGACTGCTGCCAGATACTCAGCCACCTATGCTCAGCAGTACCCAGGGCCCCGTGGTAGGCTCTTAGGCAGAGTCATCATCTGATCAAAGCAGTACCTGATTTTTGTTTATCGTATATACATGAAAAAGAAAAGAATTTTCCATCCAGTTATCATCCTAGCAAACCAAGAATTTGCTGTTCTCTTCCCATTTCCTGCTCACACAACACACAGCATCTCATCAAGCTGATCAGTATTATGTATCTGGTCACCCCCTTCCCACTAGACATTCAGGTGATTCTGTTTTGCTAGTATAGATAAAATGGCTGCAAACAACTTCGTGTATACAACATTATGCGTCTGTTAAAGTCAGCCTTTAGCTGGGCCCAAGGCTGTTATCTTCTAAAGCTTCTGCTTTTGAATGCCAGTGGCTTCAGACGGAATGTCTGAAGGCTGGTCTCACAGAATCTGTAATATAACTCCATGAATGTTTTTGTTGGACAGACTTACTTAGAAATTCACTTTTTAAAAAGCATTATACACAGGAGCAGTTTTCCTACTTGAAGTGAGATTTGGGAGCTAAGGGCGGGCAGTCCATGAACTGTCTGACCACCCACAAGGTGAGGAAGCTGGAACTGCTGGCTCGTCAGGCAGCAGCAATGGCACCATTCTGCAGACAGCATGTTTTGTAACGAGGAATGGAGCAGGTGCTGGAGAGTTGGGATACAACAAACACACTCTTCAGAAACTTTAAAGAGGGGGCTCTTCTTCGTCTGGAGAATAATCTGAAGTAAGAAGAGCTGGACTTCTGAGAGAGGCCTCTCCAGCTCTTGTTAACATTTCTGTTCAAGAGAAAGATGAACTACCATGCTGGGAGAACCCTGGTTCGGGCAGATCTGGGCACCAGAGGTGGACATGTCCTAGCTCCCAGGTCGCCTTGTCAGACAGGGAGTCCCCTCTGCTCAACGCACTCAGGCAGACTACCCAACAGGATACCTCAAAAGGCATTTCCTTATGCCAGAGGCCGAGTCAGCTTAAATCTCTTCCAACTGTAAGACCGTCTTCCTTCGCCCAGAACAAGCAGGACAGACAGGTTCAACTCTCAACCGTCTCTGGGAGACACTGCGTTTCCTCCTCTCCCAAGCACCATACATTCATTTAACAAAACAGGTACTGAGTGAGCACCTATGTGTCAAGCACTGTGCCAAGATAGAGCATAAGTGTAAAACACAAAATCAGATCTCCAAAGGAAATGGATTTAAACGTTAACAAAAGGCATGTGGGTCAGGCATCAGAGGACACTTACTGACCGTGAGGGCGTTAGACAAAGGCATGGGAGCCTGAGGGAGCTTGGGCATTCTCCTCCGCTGGAGGTCTATAAAGATAGTCTAGGACTGGAACAATCCCACCTAGAGGCAGGGGGAAGGACCAAATGACCTCACAACATCCCTGGGTCTGCTCCATCATTCACAACACAAGTCCCCTGGCAGGCACTCCCCTGGTGGCCAGTGGCGACACCCTCCTCCCCCACCCACAGAGGCACTCACCACTGGGCTCTTCTCAAGTAGGCTTTTACGTAAGTGTCGTCGAGCTTCACTGCACTTGTGCAGTCTTCTATCGCCTCATCTAGTTTCCTAAGCTTCAGGAGAGAGAGAGCAGTCACACTTCATGTCTCTGGTGACTGGGGGAGTCCAGAAGCTGTGAACATGGCTTCACAATTCTAAGAGGATCAGTCATGCTGGCCGCTAACAGTCCCACTCAGCTCCCACTCTTTGTCACAAAGGTCAAGGACACCAAATTCAAATCGGTTTCTCTTCTATGTGATGCAAGCCAGGCACACTTGTCTGCAAGGATAAACCACCTCCCCCATTCCACATCAGTGTCCAACCCAGACTCGGAAATAGGAAGGGGGGGGCTCCCATTCTCTACTCTTCTAGAGGTCGACTAGAGAGGTCAGAATTACCATGATTTTTAACTAATTTTGCAAGAAGCCTACTTCTTCTTTCTTGTGGTGTGTGGGGCCACAAGAGCACCAGGGCCATTTTCAACCATGTGTGTGACCATCAGTTACGCTGGAGAAAAAAGCTAAGCCCACTTCATACTCTACGTTCCTCCAAATCACTTCTAAAAGTGGATGACCACTTGTTTAAGCAAACAGATGTGACAATAGTCGCTTTAAATGACTCCAAACTGCCAGGTGCAGTGGCTCATGCCTATAATCCCAGCACTTTGGGAGGCAGAGGTGAGAGGATTGCCTGAGCCTAGGGGTTCAAGACCAACTTTGGCAACATGGAGAGACCTCATCTCTACAATAAATTAAAAAATTAAGCTGGGTTCGGTGGCTCAGCCTGTAATTCTGCGCCTTGGGAGGCTGAGGTGAGTGGATTGCCTGAGCCCGTGGGTTCGAGACCCGCCTGGGCAACTTGGTGA
>NW_007258889.1:84178-93813 GCF_000164805.1 Carlito syrichta | reverse complement strand
CCACTGCACTCCAGTCTGGGTGACAGAGTGAGACTCCAACTCAAAAAAAAATAAAAAATAAAAAATTAGCTGGGTGTGCTGGTGTGTGCTTGTAGTCTCAGCTACTTGGAAGGTTTAACTGGAAGGACTGCTTGAGCCCAGCAGGTTGAGGCTACAGTGTCTGTAAGCATGCCACTGCATTTCCAGACTGGGTGACAGATGAGACTCCAACTCAAAAAAGAAAAAAAAAATGACTCTAAAGCCCCCAGTCATTCTCTTACTGAAGAAAGGGACCTTGAAGAACAGGTGAGAATATCCTTCCAGAGTGTCCCTCAAGGCCCCCAAATTCCAGAAGTGAAAAAAGCTTGCCCTTCAGAATGTAGACCCTAACATGCTGAGGGATTCATCAAAGACACATTATTGGGCAAACCCCTGGGGTCCCCTCCTGTTAAGGAGTTTTTCTGTCTTCGCAATAAATCCTACTTTCGCACCTTAAAAAAAAATTCACATTTCCTGGCCAGGCGTGGTGGCTCATGCCTGTAATCCCAGCACTTTGGGAGGTGGAGGTGAGAGGACTGACTGAGTTCAGAGGTTTGAGACCAGCATGGGCAACTTAGCAAGACCTCATCTCTACAATAAATCAAAAAATTAGTTGGGTATGGTGGCGCACACCTGTAGTTCCAGCTACTTGGAAGGCTGAGGTGGAAGGATTGCCTGAGCCCAGCATGTCGAGGCTGCGGTGGCCGTGAGCATGACCCTGCCCTCCAGCCTGGGCAACAGTAAGACTCCAACTCAAAAAAAAAAAACAAAAAACCAGATTTCCTCTTCATCTCTCTTACCCTCATTGCGCAGATTTCCCAAGACCTCTTTGATGTCCCTTAAAAATCTCTAGGCTCCAGTCAGGCGTGGTGGCTCACGCCTATAATCCCAGCACTTTGGGGGCCAAGGCGAGAGTATTACCTGAGCCCAGCAGGTCAAGGCTGTGGTGGCTATGAGCATGCCACTGCACTTCAGCCTTGATGACAAAGTAAGATTCCAACTCAAACAAACAAACAAAAAGCTCTAGGCTCCAGACACAGAACAAGTGCTTACCTTGGAATTAACAGTACCCCGATTGCAGTAGAGTTTAGCATTGGTTTTTATGTTGTTGGGGTCTATCCCCAGGGCTTCTGTATACAGTTCATAGGCTAGCTTGTAATTTCCTTCCTTAAATGCTTTATTCCCATCTTCTTTCTTTGCTTTGAGTGCTTTGGCATTCTACAGAAAAAAGCAAGGGGAGGCTGGTCAGTTTATGTCTAGAAAGCCTTAGCCACTATACAGGGAGGCCAGAGACTCTTCTCAAGTCTTCAACTCCAGTAATTTGGCATCGCACAGCCCCACCCATCACCTGGGCTGTTTGCTGCCCACTGGTTCTTCCTACAGAGCGGATATGGGAAACCAAGAGTGACCCACACACCAGTGAGATCTGTGTTACCCAGGACTGGCCTCCATTCTCCCCCAGCAAGCATTACTATCTTTTCTTCACTGAGGGGAATAAAAAGAAAAAAGCCCACTTAGATATTAAAAGGATTTGCCCCTATATAATCACATTTACCTTTAAGTACATGAAAGTCGTTCTGAGATCATTTCTAATGAGGACCAAGTATCCTTGCAAAGCAGGAAGAGAAGGTACCACATTCCTTGTGATTTTAAAACCTCCCACTCTAACCATCTCAAAGGACCAAAAAAGCGAGCTTTCCTTCCCACATAGATCTGGCGCCCAGAACTTACTCTGCAAGCAATGCAGGCCTTCTCGTGGTCAGGAGCCATCCTGAGAGCCTGCACAAAAAACTGCACTGCCTTCTCAATACAATCTTCATAGTAAAGGCAAAGACCTCGTACATACAGAGCATCTGCGTTGGTGGAATCCATTCGTAAAATGTCACTGCAACAGCCAGAAAGGGGCACATTCAGCAGCAGTCTACTACCATTTGGACTAGTTTTCTCTTTGACCCTGTGTCTAGCATTGAAAGTATCCAAGGAACTCTTCCTAAACCTTCCCCCAAATAAACCGCCCATATTTATCTTTAATCTACTTCCTGTGTCTCACAATCCTTATCAGACTAGAACAGGGGTTGGCTAACTATAGCCCAGGGCCAAATCTTTTCGGTCACTGATTTTTGTAAATAAAATTTTATTGATACATAGCCAGACCCATTCGTCATCTATTACCTAGAGCAGCTTTTGCAGCACAATGGCAGAGTTGAGTAGTTGAAACAGAGACCCTATGGCCTGTAAAAGCTTAAATATTTACTATCTGGCCCTTTGCAGAAGGTTTGCCAACCCATGGAATAGAAGGACAAGGACTACATTAAACACACAAAATCCCAAAAAACTCACACAATACAATCGATTCTTTTTTTTTTTTGAGTCAAGGTCTCTGTCACCCAGGCTGGAATGCAGTGGCATTATCACAGCTACCGCAGCCTCAACCTCCTTGGCCCAGGTATTCCTTCTGCCTCAGCCTCCCAAAGTGCTGCGATTACAGGAGTGAACCACCACACCCAGCCTGTTCTTTCACATGCAGCTCAAGTAACTGCTATACTCAAATACTCCTCCATACCCTATGGGCTTCCAAATCTGATCTGACCTCTGGTTTTACGCCCTAGGGAGGTCTGATCAGACCCAGCTGGCCTACGCTCTGGACCACACGGCAGCACCTGTGGTGGAAAGCTGCCAGCCAGCAAGAGCTCAGAGGCATCTGGCATTTTAGTGCTGACCTGGCCTGACTGCATACCTGGCCACAGACTGTGCTTCTGGATAACGACCCAGCATTGCTAAACATTCTGCTTTGAGGATTTTGAAGCGATGGCAGGCAGGGGCAAATTCTAGGGCACGATCCATGCAGAAAACAACCTATAGGGAAGAGAAGAGCAAATAAGGCTCCCATCCTGGATTCCAGAAATGTCTTCACTTCAGTGTGGTCCCAGGAACAGAGTTAAGAGCAAATAAAGCTCCCATCCTGGATTCCAGAAATATCTTCACTTCAGTGTGGTCCCAGGAACAGAGTTCCAAGCTCAGAGAAGCTCCCCGGGTCCACAGTTAGCAGGAAAGTAGTGTCACATTTAAAAACACACCTGGCTGGACTCAGTGACTCAGCCTGTTATCCCAGCACTTTGGGAGGCCGAGGTGGGTGGATTGCTTGAACCCGCGGGTTTCAGACCAGACTGGGGAACTTGGTGAGACCTTGTCTCTACAATAAATAAAAAAAAATTAGGCAGGCATGGTAGTGCACACCTGTAGTTCTGGCTACTTGGAAGGCTGAGACGGAAGGATCGCAGGAACCCAGCAAGTCGATGCTGGGGTGGCTGTGAGTGTGCCACTGTACTCCAGCCTGGGTGATAAAGTGAAACGCCAACTCAAAAAAATAAAAATAAAAATAAAATAAAAGCATACCCGCTTCATTAAAGCACTGATGGGAGGCCAGCAGTGGTTCCAGATGGAAGTGAAGACAGTGAATAATTTTTTTGTTTGTTTTTGATTTTTGAGTGAGAGTCTCATTCTGTTGCCCAGGCTGGAGTGCAGTGGCACGCTCACGGTCACCGCAGCCTCAGCCTGCTAGGCTCAGGTGATCCTTCCGCCTCAGCCTTCCAAGTAGCTGGAACTACAGGGGCACGTCAATAAGCCCAATTAATTTTTTGGCTTATTGTAGAGATAAGGTCTCGCCAAGTTGTCCAGGCTGGTCTCAAACCCCTGGGTTCAGGTAATCCTCTCACCTCCACCTCCCAAATTGCTGGGATTGCAAGTGTGAGTCACTGGGCCCAGCTGACAGTGAACATTTACATTCAGTCCTCACAACCATTTTATGAAACAGGTAATACTGTCACCTTTATTTTATGATGAGAAGACCAAGACATAAAGAAGTAAGGCTTGAGCCTGCCAAAGCTAGTGACAGAAATTAGATTTGATTTCAGACACGAAGAATACAGAGCCAACAACCGTGGTGACTTTACTAAGCCGCCTCCACAGTGAATTAGTGACAGTGACCAACACTCACATTCTTCCCACGAATACTGTTGTTTGCCACTCTGCATAATCCACATGCTTAAGCTGGTTAAGCAACACAAGGAAGAGCAAGAGTAACCTGGTCCAGAAATCAGGGTTCCCCATATTACTGAAATGATTCCGCTTCCTCCTCCTCTGTGCTGAGAGCTTCACATCTCACTGAGAACCCTTCTGGTACACAAATATGCCAACAGGCCATTACTTTGTTAAACTCTGGTGTGTCCACATGGCTCTTTAAACTATGGCAGCCATATTTCCTAACCTTGACTCCCTCCCCTACCTTGGGGAGGTGAAGGTCCTCTCTCTCTCTAATTTACTTTCTAAATAAACTATATTTTCCAACCTAAAAAAAAGAGAGAAATATGCCAATAAAATGGCTCATTTTAAACGGCACTAAATAGACTACATGAGATTACTGTTCCCAACATGCTGATATACAAACCCCAGGCAAGTATCATACACACTGGGCAGAGGTCAGGTTCACAGGGATCTCCAGGGGTCCCGTTTTCCTCTTTGCAGAAGTTTGTTCTGTGAGCTTTCATTTTTGGTTTAGCTGCTATTCCTGGAAGATCCTTGCTGAATCATATTTGCCCCAAGAATAAGTGAACAAAAGAAGAAATCTGGAGTTAAGGAACACTCGTTCTCTGTAAGAATCTGGCCCTGGGCATCAGGAAGAGATGAAGTCTGAAAACTCACAAGCAGAAATAACTCAAGTTCCATCAACAGGAGACTGGTTAGCTAGAGTAGGCACTCATATAATGGTATTCCATTAACGAATGAAAAGCTCTCCACACACTGATATGGAAGGATCGCCAAGATCTAGTCAGTGAAAAAAGATCCAGAACCGTGTATAGCATATGACTTTCTGTGCCAAAAAGGGAAAATCAAGGATCTGTATTTTCCATATGTGTAACAAAACCAGGAGAAAACAGATGGCCCAAGAACAGTGGTTTCCTTAGGGGTGTGAGAACCAGGCTAAGGACCAGTTTGAGGGTATGCTCATCACTGAACATCTTTTCCTTGTTTTTCTAGCCTTTGAACCATGAAGAGCACCTATTCAAAAACTGTAATTTAAAAATGTGGGAAAGGAGGTAAATGCCACGAGCTGCTCTATCGAGAAGACTTTCTGCAGTGTCACACGGCAGTGCAGGGACACCCCTCCTTCAGTGGCACAGTCACTGTCCTGGAAGTTCTAAGAACAGAATGAGCATCTAGGTAGCATGTGGGTAGAGTCAGGATCCTTATTTCCTCCCCAGATGGAAGAAGAACGGAGGGGAAGAAAGAAGGCGGCCAACACGTCAGCGGCCACACCCTGTGCCTCCACAAGGACCGTCTGTGCAGAGCTGCCGCTGTGCGTGGTGGGAGTGTCGGCTGAGGCTCGGAGCTTCACTTCCCACCCCCACCTCCCATGACCGGGGACAGCTGCAGGCAAAGAAGATCTTTGTTTCTTCCAAGTTCATCTGTTTCCTCTGCCAGGATCATAATTCTTCATTTGTGACATCACCATGAGCTACAGTGGGGGGGCAGGGATGTCACAAACAGAGGATTCTGTCACAAACTCGGGATTCTGGCTCCAGAGTAGGCAAGAGAGAAAAGAAACCCAAAAGACTGCCTTTTGAGACAAAGCTTTTGCCTGTGCAAACCTCAGAAAACGTGACAGCAGGCAGAATGGCTATGCAAACACACACAGAACAAACAAAACAAACTTAGGAATCACATCACAAAGACACTGTGGTTATTAAAACCTCTGGACAGAAGAGGGATGTGAACCAGCTAATGCTGGGACTCTGCAGAAGCTAATCAGATATCTATCTATATAGATACACACACACACACACGTATATATATGTTTAACTATACATACATATATATACATATACATACATACATACAAATAAAAGACCTTCATGGTGTGTGAGCTAAGAATGATTCTTAACATACCCCTTTACTGAATGTTTACTAAGTACCTGCTACAGAAAGCACGGAGAAAATCCCCACATACGAAGCGTCCTTCCCTGAATGATTCACAAACTTCTTTTTTATTTTTTGAGTTGGAGTCTCACTCTGTCGCCCAGACTGGAGTGCAGTGGCCGCTCCCGGCCACCGCAGCCTCGACCTGCTGGGCTCCGGCGATCCTTCCGCCTCAGCCTTCCGAGTAGCCGGAATTACAGGCATGCGCTACCACGCCCAGATGATTTTTTTGATTTATTGTAGAGATGAAGTCTTGCTGCCCAGGCGGGTCTCGAACCCGCGGGCTCAGGCAATCCACTCACCTTGGTCTCCCAAAGGCGCGGGATTACAGGCTAAGCCACCGAGAAGGCCACAAACTTCTTTTAAGGGATCCTGAAAATCTCTTGGGCTCAGTGGTTTTTAACCTTTTTAGGGCAATCTGCCAGCTCTTTTGAAACTCTAATAAAAAATGTTTCTAAATACCATCCAAGAAGGGAGTTAGGAATTGTAGAGATCAGGCATAACAACTATACAATCCAGAAAGATATCTAAAATTTTTATGCTTTTCCCATATTTCAGATTTGTCAACCTCTTTGAAAGATGTTTAACAACTATCGGTCTGACATCTAAAGTGGTAGTGACATGTTACATGACTATTCAAAAATACAAAAAGGATTTCTCTCAATTTTATTTATTTATTTATTTATTTACTTATTTATTTATGAGTTGGAGTCTCACTCTGTTGCTCAGACTGGAATGCAGTGGCACACTCCCGGCCACTGCTGCCTTGACCGACTGGGCTCCGGTGATCCTTCCGCCTCAGCCTTCCAAGCCTTCCAAGTAGCTGGAACGACAGGCATGCGCTACCACGCCTGGCTAATTTTTTTGATTTATTGTAGAGAAGAGGTCTTGCCAAGTTGCTCGGGTGGGTCTTGAACCCACGGGCTCAGGTAATCCACTTGCCTTGGCCTCCCAAAGTGCTGGGATTACAGGCTGAGCCACCAAGCCCGGCCTATTTTATTTTTTTTTAGAGACAGGCTCTTGCTTTGTTGCTCAGGTTGGAGGGCAGTGGCTGTTCAGTTGCAATCCCACTACTGATCAGTATGGGAGTTCTGACCTGCTCCACTTCTGACCTGGGCCGGTTTACCCCTCTTTAGGCAACCTGGTGGTCACAGCACTCCCGGAATGTCACCACATGATGCTGAACTTAGTGTGGACACCTGATCAGCACAGCATACTACAGTCTAGAACTCTTGAACTCAAGCGATCCTCCCACCTTGGTCTCTTGAGTGGCTGAGACTACAGGTGCATACCACTATGCCCAGGTCCCTAATTTTGATTTACAGTTCCCAGTTCACATAAAGCAGGAGTTAAAGTCCGCTCGCATTATTCAAATAAAAGTGGATTACCAAGCCGGGTTCAGTGGCTCAGCCTGGAATTCTGCGCCTTTGGGAGGCTGAGGTGAGTGGATTGCCTGAGCCTGCGGTTTCGAGACCCGCCTGGGCAGCGAGACCTCATCTCTACAATAAATCAAAAAATCAGCCGGGCGTGGTAGCGCATGCCTGTAATTCCGGCTACTTGGAAGGCTGAGGTGGAAGGATCGCCGGAGCCCAGCAGGCCGAGGCTGCGGTGGCCGGGAGTGGCTGCTGCACTCCAGTCTGGGCGACAGAGTGAGACTCCAACTCAAAAAAAAAAAAGTGGATTACCCAAACCCAGTATTTATCTTCAATTGACTGTTCCTCTAGTAACCAGTACTTTTAGGCTACTACCTTACACCAGCAACAGAAACAAACTCATGTAACAAACTCATTCTGATTTTTATCATAAAGCCAAAAATCGTTAAGAAAATAAGTACTTTAGCAAAGAAAGAAAAGGGAAAGAAAAAATCCAAAGGATAATTGAAGCGATAATTTACTATGCTAGGCCTTGTGTAGCACACTACTACTCTTAAGTATCAAGCGCACACGTGTGCATGCACACACACACACACACGAAATTTTATCACAAAGGGCAGGTGAGATGATCTCACAGTTTACTTTACCTTCCGAAAATCCCGCTTCTCAAAATCCGTTTCTGCTATTTTCTCATATTCCATGACCGCATTAGCATTCTTAAACTACACCGGAAAATCAGATATGGGAAAGTTTTGAAGTTGTAAATTCAACAATCACAAAAATTAACAAGGCCTTGAGGAAACTGAACTGAGTAAATACTCCTGCTCCCACACATACTACACTGCCTCTTTTGATACAAACAGGGTCGGACCCATACCTCCTGCTGCGCCTGAGCATTTTTATGATCCAGTTCTAGGGCTCTCTGGAAACTACGACAGGCTGCCATGGCATTCCCTAGAGAGAGGTGGCACTTGCCCTCTCGTAGATGTCCCTAGAAGAAACACAAAGAGGGGGAAGGAGCATGACTGGCCACACAGAGAAAGCAACAGCAGCAACACCCACGCAAAACCAACACAGGAAGAAAACAGCGAGAGCAGTGGTTCTCAGTGGGGCAGGATACCCTCCAGGAGACATTCAGCAATTTAGGAGACATTTTTGGTAGTTACAAATGCAGAGAGGGGGTGCTGCTGTGATTAAAGGTCAGAGATGCTGCTAAATAGTCTACAGTGCACAGTTCAGTCTACAGTGCATAGTGCAGGCCCTACAACAAAAAATAATCTGGCCCCAAAGGTCAGTAGTGTCAAGACTGAAAAATCCTGGGTTGGAGAAACTCAAATGTAGCAACTCAGCCTTCTCCAGACAGCCTCATCACATACATACCCGGACGAAACTGTCATCCAGTCGCACTGACTGCTGGGCATCTCCAAGGGCTTCCCGGAACCGTCCAAGCATCATCAGTGTGGCTGCTCGGTTACCATAATAGCTAGCATTTTTAGGACACATATCTGTAGAAAAGGCATAAGACTGTAAAACAAAATTTAGCACAGGCTACTGCTTCAAAAATGTAGGAGGCATCTCAGATCAACATCAAGAAAAACTAGGTCAGGCACAGTTTTTTCACACCTATAATCTCAGCACTTTTTTGGACGCCAAGGTGAGAGGATTGCCTGAGCTCACGGATTTGAGACCAGCCTGGGCAACTTGATGAGACCTCATCTCTATAATAAATTCAAAAAACATTAGCCAGGCATGGTGGTGCATGCCTGTAATTCCAGCTACTTGGAGGGCTGAGGTGGAAGGATTGCCTGAGCCCAGCACGTCCAGGCTGTGGTGGTCGTGAGCATGCCACTGCACTCTAGCCTGGGTGACAGAATGAGACTACAACCCAAAAAAAAAAAGAAACTCAAGCTATAAGAATGTTGCCATATTTGCTTTAAAAGGCCACAGCCAAAATATTGACTACCTATATAAGTGGCCAACAGCAACGAGACAATTTAAGGAGAAAACAAGGTGCAGCTTTAAAGAACACTACTTATCTCTTAGTGGGGAGAGGCAGCTTACTAATTTTCTTTTTTTTCTTTCTTTTTTCTTTTTGAGTTGGAGTCTCACTCTGTCACCCAGACTGGAGTGCAGCGGCTGCTCCCGGCCACCACAGCCTCAACCTGCTGGGTTCCGGTGATCCTTCCACTTCAGCTTTCCAAGTAGCTGGAACTACAGGCACATGCTACCACACCTAGCTATTTTTGATTTGTTGTAGAGATGAGGTCT
>NW_007258889.1:76401-84158 GCF_000164805.1 Carlito syrichta | reverse complement strand
AGGTCTCACCAAGTTGCCCAGGCGGGTCTCAAACCTGCAGGCTCAGGCAATCCACTCACCTCGGCCTCCCAAAGTGCTGGGATTACAGGCTGAGCCACCGAGCCCGGCCAATTTTCTTAATGAGCTGGACATGGTGGCTCACGCCTATAATCCCTGCATTTTGGAGGCCGAGGCAAGAGGATTGCCTGAGCCCAGGGATTCAAAACCAGCCTGGGCAATTTGGTGAGACCTCATTTCTTCAATAAATCAAAAAATTAGCCAGGTGTGATGGTACACACCTACAGTTTTGGCTACTTGGAAGGCTGAGGTGAAAGGATTGCCTGAGCCCAACAGGTTGAGGCTGCAGTGGTTGTGATCATGCCACTGCACTATAGCCTGGGCAACAGAGTAAGATTCTGATTAAAAAAAAAAAAAATTTTTTTTCCTAGTGAACTGTTTTGGGTAACATACCACTCTGTCACCCAGGCTGGAGTGGCAGTGTGATCATAGCTCACAGCAGCCTCAAACTTCTAGGCTCAAGTGATCCTCCTGTCTCAGCTTCTTAACCAGCTGGGACTACAGGAGTGCATTACCATACCCAGCTAACTTTAAAATTTTTATGTTTGTAGAGGCAGGATATCACTATGTTGCCCAGGCTGACTCTCCCACCTCAGTATCCCAAAATGCTGGGATTACAGATGTGAGCCACTGCACAGTCATAACCACCCCAGCATCAACCTGTTGGGCTTCAGTGATCCTTCCACCTCAGCCTTCCAAGTAGCCAGAACTATAGGCATGCGCTACCACACCCAGCTAATTTTTTTCATTTACTGTAGAGATGAGGTCTAGCCAAGTTGCCCAAGCTGGTCTCGAACCCGTGGGCTCAGGCAATCCACTCGCCTCAGCCTCCCAAAGTGCTGGGATTAGAGGAAGTCTACTTTCTAAGATAGTAAGCAAAATGGCAATGACTGAGATGAATGCAGGTGGATATCTTTTTACATTCAGTATTTTTGGAATTACCTTGAAAAACTACCCATTCCAGCTAGAAAAAGTAATCACTCATGAGATCATTAAGCCTAAAGGAGTTCACAAGATGATAGATATCAATGCACTAAGCAAGAGACTACCTCTCAGAGAGAAGCTTTTTTGTTTTTGAGTTGGAGTCTCACTCTATCACCTAGGCTGGAATGCAGCAGTACACTCATGGCCACCCCAGCATCCACCTGCTGGGTTCAGGCAATCCTTCTGCCCAAGCCTTTCAAGTAGCCGGAACTACAGGCACGCACTACCATGCCCGGCTAATTTTTTGATTTATTGTAGAGATGAGGTCTCACCAAGTTGCCCAGGCTGTTCTTGAACCTGTAGGCTCAGGCAATCGCCTCACCTCAGCCTCCCAAAGCTGCACCTTGTTTTTTGTTTTTGAGTTCGAGTATCTCAATCTGTTGCCCACGCTAGAGTGCAATGGCATGCTCACGGTCACCCCAGCCTCAATCTGTTGGTTTCAGGCATGTGTCACCATGCCCGGCTAACTTTTTGATTTATTGTAGAAATGAGGTCTTGCCAAGTTGCCTAAGCTGGTCTCAACCTATGGGCTCAGGCAATCCTCTCACCTCGGCCTCCCAAAGTGCTGGGATTATAGGTGTGAGTCACAGCGCCTGGGTGAGAAGCTATTTTTATCAGTATTTGGCAAATAAGTGTTTTCTCACATAAGTATCAGGTCCTTCTCACCTATGGCTTTTGTATAATAGTTATACGCTTCGTTGTAATCTTTCTTGGCATAGTATGCATTTCCTTGTTCCTTGAAAGACTCTGCTTCCCTGAAAACGAAAGAGAAAGAGAATTGCATTACTATTTGGAAGGAATAAGCCTGCAATCTCACAGAAACAATCTTTGGTCTAGAGCCCTGGCACATTGAGCTGACAAGTGACAAGTGAGATACTTGAAGGAATTTACAGATTTGTTCAATAGGCTCATGGACCAAAAGGAGGAGCTAACGAACAATCCAAGTTCTTCCAAGATGCTATTTTTTGTTACTCAGATACATTCAGACAAAATCAAGAAAACCCATCTCACGTCACCTGCCCTGCCTCGCTATCCCTGTCTATAGTCATCCTCCTGCAGGACAGGCAAATATAGATACTTCTTTACAGCACCTGTTTTTTTTTTTTTTTGGAGACAGGGTCTCGCTCTGTGCTCAGGCTGGAATGCCAGAGGTCCAGTCATAGTTCACTGCAGCCTCAAACTCCAGGTCTCAAGCGATCTTCCTGCCTTAGCCTTCTGTGTAGCTAGGACTACAGGCATAAACCACCACGCTCAGCTAATTTTTTTAAATGTACGTTTGTAGAGATGGGGTCTCACTATGTTGTCCAGGCCGGTCTCAAACTCCTGGCTTCAAGTGATCCTCCAGCCTCAGCAAGTGAAAGTGCTGGGATTACAAGTGTGAGCCACTATGCCTGGCCAATCTAAATTTTTGTATCTGTTTCCTTTCTATGGTATCACAACTGCTGCCTTTTCTACAAACATACAGAAAAATTGGTCACAGGTAATTCCATCCAGGGACAACTGATTTCTCAATGTGAAATGGGTTACATCCTTTAAGAGTTTCAATTTAATAATTTGGTCTCCTGAAAAGTGGCTTATGCATTTGTTGCTGGAGGGACAAGCAGAGTAAAAGCAGGTGGCAAAGCACACTGGTGTGCAAGATGAGAACAGAGTTAAGTGGCCTGGGATGACAGGGACATATGAGATCAGGTTGTCTGTGCTGTGCTGTAGGAGTACCCATCCACTCATGTTCCCCTGTTGTCACATCTATATGGGTACTTACTGCCCCTTTACCATCTCTGCAGTACCTAGTATATTCATCAAGTGGGTTATCAGATTTTCCCCCTACTCCAAAGATCTAGTTATTTTTATATTTTAGCTACTTATTTATTTTGAGTTGGAGTCTCACTCTGTTGCCCAGGCTAGAGTGTAGTGGTATGCTCACAGACATAGCAGCCTCAACCTGCTGGGCTCAGGCGAACCTTCCACAGGCACACACCAACACTCCTGGCTGATTTTTTATTTATTGTAGAGACGAGGTCTCACCAAGTTGCCCAGGTTAGTCTTGAGCCCCTGGGCTCAGGCAATCCTCCTGCCTCCGCCTCCCAAGTGCTGGGATGATAGGCATGAGCCACTGTGCCTGGCAAGATCTAGTTTTTGAAACTTTGCCATTAGACAGATTATACTTTCCTAAAGTAACGTTATATAATTGGGAATTATATTCCTCACCAAGTAGCTAGAATCAAATCAGACATGTCCAACAGAATTGCAAAAGAAACTGTAAACTAGTAACCTCTATCAAAAATACCCAAAGTCATTCTACTGCTCACCTTGAGTGATAAGGATAATTCTTTACCAAAATGATTACTGCAACATACCTGAATATCTGATCATTTTTGTTATAAGGAAGAAGCTTTTTAAATTTTTCTGTTCTCCACACCCAAAAAAAACCCAGTTCAGGGCTGCCTGAAGTGTAGATCGAGTCACAGTTCTTAGCCTTGGTGATGGTGTGAAAGCTTACGGTTTTAATCTAGGGATACTGGCATTATGCAGATTTGTGATTTATTTTCTTAACGTATTTTAAACTACAAACTGGCCAAGCTGCCCTCCTTTGATTCTGAGACGCTCCTCCTTTCCCACTCTTCTCCATCACTATTCCCACAAGACCTACTAATATGAAAAGGTTGCTAGAAGGAGGACAATGGGAAGGACCTCTATGTGCTGACAGATATGAACAGTGAGGGATCTCAGTCTGCTTAAGTCATTTTTTTTTTTGAGGCAGGGTCTCCTCTGTTGCCCAGGCTGGAGTGTGTCATGCTCACGGTCACTGCAGCCTCAACCTGCTGGGCTCAGGTGATCCTTCTGCCTTAGCCTTCCAAGTAGCTGGAACCACAGGTTTACGCCACCACACCCAGCTAATTTTTTTTATTTATTGTAGAGACGAGGTATCGCCATATTGCCCAGGTCGGTATCAAACCCCTGGGTTCAGATAATCCTCTGGCCTCTGTCTCCCAAAGTGCTGGGATTATAGGCATAAGTAACTGTGCCCGACTTGAGTCATTTATTATAACCACTGTCACAATGCTGCAAAGAGGCCATCTGCTATTAGAAGTCTTCAAGCAGAATCCCCCAGCTACAAGACCCAAAGGATCACCTGAGATCATACTACATGGAGCACACTACCACGTAACTCCAGAGTGAGCAAGGAGCTATGGAAACTCCAAGGAGCCTAACCTAAGGAAAGCGCTCCCCTAACACTGACTTCAGAAGACGAGTCAAACTGCTGTGAAGAAATGGGTAGTACGTGCCATAGCACAGATGTTGGGCCCCAAGTGTATCTGAGAAGGTTCAGCCTCATCTTAGGCTGGCTAGTAGCAGAGAACACATAAACCCTTGAGGAAAATGAAAGGCAGCCAGGTACCTGGATAGCCATCATGTCAGCAGTACAGAGACTATGAATCAAAAGAGCTACTGAAAGGAGCCCCTTCCTTCCTGAAAAAACTACCTACCCCAATGGAGGTGAGTTCAGCATCGGCTTCTAGTAAAAATACAAAGGATGATTTCTGTTGAAGATTCTGAATAATTATGAGGCCAGGTACTTTCCATACATTATCCTCTAAACACTCTAGCCAGGTGGGCTCTACCATTCCCATTTTTCTTTTTTTTAAAAGCAGGATTTATTAAGAGGACAGAAAATCTCCCACAGTGGGAGGGGCTGGGCGCAGTGGCTCAAGTGGGACTCCAACTCAAAAAAAAAAAAGAAATTGCTGGGCACAGTGGCTCAAGTCTGTAATCCCAGCACTTTGGGAGGCCAAGGCAAGAGTATTGAGACCAGTCTGGGCAACCTGGTGAGACCTTGTCTCTACAATAAATAAAAAAATAAGCCAGGCGTGGTAGCATGTACTTGTAGTTCCAGCTACTCGGAAGGTTGAGGCAAAAGGACTTCCTGAGCCCAGAAGGTCAAGGCTGTAGTGGCCGTGAACATGACACTGCACTGCAGCCTGAGCGACAGAGTGAAATTCCGACTAAAAAAAAAAAAAAAAAGGAAGAAATTAAGGTTTGGAGGTGAAATAACTTGCCTGAGGTCAGGATGTGACCCACACTTGTCAGATGCCAAAGTCTGTGCACTTTCTGCTATGCTAGCTTTTGCTCTAATGCTCACCTCCACCTATTGTTAAATGTTTTAAAAATTAATCTGTACTACAGGGAACAAGACATGGACAATAAATATAAGCTTCTTTAAAGACACAAAAGAGCCCCAGCATATAAAACTCAACCCCAGAACTGAAATCTGGATTGCACCAAGCTAAATGACATTCCTAGCAATCAGTGACAGAAGGAACAGGGCTCCTTCCTCTTTAAGATGCACAACCTTGGGCAGGCACAGTGACTCATGCCTGTAATCCCAGCACTTTGGGAGGCCAAGGCAAGAGGATCGCCTGAGCTTACGGGTTCAAGACTAGCCTGAACAACACGGCGAGACCTCATCTCTACAATAAATCAAAAAAGCCAGGCTCGGTGGCTCAGCCTGTAATCCCGCGCTTTGGGAGGCTGAGGTGAGTGGATTGCCTGAGCCCGCGGGTTCGAGACCCGCCTGGGCAACTTGGCGAGACCTCATCTCTACAATAAATAAAAAATTAGCCAGGCATGGTAGTGCGTGCCCGTAGTTCCAGCTACTTGGAAGGCTGAGGCGGAAGGATTGCTGGAGCCCAGCAGGTTGAGGATGCAGTGGCCGGGAGCGGCCACTGCAACTCCAGTCTGGGCAACAGATTGAGACTCCAACTCAAAAAAAAAAATTAGCTGGATGTGGTGGCACATGCCTGTAGTTCCAGTTACCTGGAAGGCTGAGGCAGAAGGATGGCCTGAAAGCAGCAGGCTGAGGCTGCGGTGGCCATGCAATCCAGCCTGGGCAACAGAGTGAGACTCTGACTCAAAAAAAAAGAAAAAGATGCTCAACCTAGTGAACTGGACTTTGCCTCCCCCAAGAAATGCATTTCACTTTAGTAAATGGTGAGTAGATTCCATTCTAGAGCAAACAAAGTAAGGAATGTTCAGTCAGCCCACAGCAAAAAGAACAAGAACTGTGCTGTGACAAGTTACCATGTTTTAATCTTACACTACACAACATCAGGCCAGAATTAGCTATGCCCACACAACTGCCTCATGAAAAGGACTTATTTTCATGGAAACATGGCTTATTAACAGCTGCCCAAACAATGGGCACTCAGTGCTTTTAGACTCAGCTTATTTTCGCTTCTAGGTTCAACGCCCAAAACAGAATCCCTCCTTCACTTTGAACCTCCTCACCAAATACACAACAAGCTCTAACCAATGGGCCTGACTCTGCCAGACAGTGAGAAAAGAGTGGATCTTTGGAATCCAGCATGGCAGCAGCAAGGCTCATCAGGAGCAAGTCCGGGATGAAATCCATTCAAGTCCGGCCCTGGGAGCCTGAGAAAGGGCTGAGGCTTGGTCAAGTTGCCCTTACAGCAAAGGGAATGAAGGATGAGGCATCAAAGGCATAGAACTGGAAGAGAAGAAGGATTGATTAACACTGGACCTGCTGGGTGTGGTGGCTCATGCCTGTAATCCCAGCACTTTGGGAGGTAGAGACTAGAGGACTGCCTGAGCCCAGGGAATTGAGAACATCCCAGGCAAATTGGCAAGACCTTATCTCTACAATAAACCAAAAAATTAGCTGGGTGTGGTGGCACACGCCTATAGTTCCAGCTACTTGGAAGGCTGAGGCGGAAGGATCGCCTGAGCCCAGCAGACCAGGGCTGTGGTGGCCGTGAGCGTGCCACTGCACTCCAGGCTGGGCAACAGAGTGAGACTCTGACTCAAAAAAAAAAAAAAACCACACTGGACCTGAGGGCAATCAGGCAGTGGCATCTGTCAGTCCAGACACTGCGAGGGTCAGTTCATTTGATCACTAAGTGAGGTAACAACATGCACCTACTGAAACACATTAGTACCAAGAAAGGAAGAATTAGGATTAATTGGGTTCACTTGGACCAATTTTTTTAAAAAAAGGATTCCCAAGGGACTAAATTAAACCACAGATTATTTTCTGTGGCTACAAAATTAAACTCAGACTAAATCCCAAAACATATTGCCATAGAAAATACAGACTTGTCCAAAACTGATCCAGTGGCACTATTAACAGCTACAATACGTCTCTAGCACTTTTCAGATTTTCAAAGTGTTTCCAGTGAAACTCTGCATATAGCTTTCTGAGGTGGCTATGGCGATAATTTGCCTGTCCTTAACAGAGGACAGAGAATGAGCTAGTGAGGCACCGAGGCGGCAGCACAGGCTTCCTGGCTTCTAAAAGCCTATGTCTTTCCTCTGCATTCTGTTAGTGTCAAGTCTTTCTATCAATTCCCTACCCTATCCTTGGGGCAGAATATGCTTTACAGCTCTGATTCACTGAAAGATGCTGCAATGACTCTACCTTCACCAACCCCTTCCTTTCACTTTAATCGCCAGCAACAAATTATTGTGAAAACTACTGAAAGGTTAAAAAAAAAAAAATCAGTCCTCTCTGGAAGTACAATGGGGCATCTCCTACAACAGGATCAGCATGGAGGGACTGGCCTTCAGAGAACACATCCCACTCTTGGTCTGCTTGGCTGTTTTAAAATATATATATATATTTTTTTGGAGTTGGAGTCTCACTGTCACCCAGACTGGAGTGCAGTGGCCACTCCCGGCCACCGTAGCCTCGACCTGCTGGG